>NW_010146872.1:0-32676 GCF_000699245.1 Pterocles gutturalis
TTTCTACAGGTGGGGACAGCCTGTTCCTGCATTACTGCAGCTCTTCTAGGTGCTTCAGTCAAATATGAAAGTCATCTCAACAATAGTCAAAAGTCCAGAAAACAAATAAGGAAAGGTTTTTAAATTGGCTTATTTAATCTAGGAAATAGACTACTAAAGGGGATCTCCAATACGTAAAAGCTTTTATGACGAGAATGGTGACCAATAGAGTCTCATATTCCTTGGCAGAAGGGAACGAAATTATGCATTTTATTTGCAGGTAGAGGGGCTCTCTGCTCCCATGTGGCCACTGAGATCATCTGCGGACAGGCTTCTTCTCAGAAAAGTGCTGTCAAAGGCAGGAAGCCAGCATGGAGTGCCAGCGGCTCAGCAGAATCCCCAGCTGCTGGACCTGAACATTCCTGCGTGGAACAGTGGCATCTGTAGTTACTTGGCCTCTCTAAGCATCAGGTCTGTATTTAAGTTCCTCTCTTACTGACAGCTGGGGGTCTCTGTACAGCAGGAAACCCAAACACTCCTCCCCTGTGACAATTCACTTCCCAGAGAAGGTAGAAAAGTAAAGTGATTTTACACTAGAGAGAGATGCTCAACCCACGCACGAGGCTGGGATTCTGGACCACAGCTGTGTTGGGGTTCTATCTAAGCATCAGGTCTGTATTTAAGTTCCTCTCTTACTGACAGCTGGGGGTCTCTGTACAGCAGGAAACCCAAACACTCCTCCCCTGTGACAATTCACTTCCCAGAGAAGGTAGAAAAGTAAAGTGATTTTACACTAGAGAGAGATGCTCAACCCACGCACGAGGCTGGGATTCTGGACCACAGCTGTGTTGGGGTTCTACTCTACTGAAGGGTAAACTCAGCCCATTTTTACACAGCTGAACCCCCTCTAACTGGACCTTACTTCCTAGCAGTCTTCTCTAGCACCCACCTACCCCTTCTGCAAGGGCAGAAAATTTCCCTTCACTCATTCTCTAGCAGTCCTGGAGCACCTGGGGAGCCTCACAGGCATCTCAAGGATGATCGGGGCAGCCACTGAGGAGCACCGAGGTCCGTGCCCTTGGGGCTGTGCACGGAGACACTCGTTCCTGGCAGCTCTGTGCAGGCGCAGGAGGGAAGCACCAGGTGGCAGCAGCATCCAGCAGATGCTCCTGCTGGAAAGCGAGCGCGGGGAGCTGTGCTTAAACGGATATTCTTGAGGGGTCCATTGGCAGCAGCGAGCTGTGTGCTCCCTGCCCTCTCCATCTCTCCTAGCCTCTCCTTGCCCTAGCAGCCTCATCATCTTATTCCTGGGGATGGGAGGGCAGCTGGTTTCAGAAGGAGCATATAACCTTTAGCTACAAAGTAAATTCTGAAGTAAAAAAATCCCCAGCAAACACGTACACCTGAGTGGGTGAAGGGCTGCGGTCTGACAGACTAAAAACTGTATGGCAGCAGAGCAGGAGGAACATGCCACTCCTCTGCCACTGAGCCTCAGCACTTAAACCCTGCACCTAAAAATAGTGCAGCTTCCTTGCTCCAGTGCAATCTAATCCACATCTAAATAATCTCAGCCTTGGTCCCAGATGCAGATGGTTTCAACTGTGTCAAAACCTGAATTCAATCCTGCTTCTCAAGGGACTAGGGAACAGACGGATGCCAGCACTTGCACGTACAGGGACATGCATTCGGAGCAATGCCAAGCCCATGCAGTGTGGCTCCATGGTAGGTCTAGGTGGTAGAAAGCAGGATTTCTGGTTTAATAATGTATGTCCTTACTTTATCACTGGGAGTTGGCTTTAACTGAGCCTTCAGGAATCGAAAGCCAACTACAGGCAGCACGCAGAGGGTGATGCTGAGGAAGATTGCTAACCACACATTTGGTTGGCTGAGGGTGTTTCGAGCCGTACCTGAAAAACAAAAGCATGATTAAAACTGTAACAGCAGCACCTCTCACCATCATTCACCTGAACATTTCACTCACTGTGGTTCCAAAGCACTTGTCAAACAGAACAAAATATACAGCACACACTATCACCAACAGTGAAGTCAACTTGCTGTAGGGAGGACAGCAATTCCACTATCACTGTCTGAGAGAAATGAAGAAAAATGCAACATCGAGACACAAGTGGAGCAACAACTCAGGAAGACAAGGATGTCAGAGTGAACGCCTCATGTCATTACAAAGAGTCAAATCACTGCAAAGGATTGATATAAACATTCAGGAGGCCTTCTTCAGCAGCAGTCCAGCCCTCTCCTTTTGCCAAGACTCTAGTGCAAAAGGAGGAATGTAATTTCTTACTTTCCAGCACCATTTCACATACAGAGTACTGACTTTGACTGCCCAGCAGACAGTAGGATCACAGCCCTTTAAGGGAGGAGCATGTGTTGCTCTGGGTGTCTGCATGGACAGTGTAGCCTAAGGGGTGTATTGGCAAAGTCGCTGCCATGCACCTGCATGACATTGCCACCTTCTTTGAAACCAAAGTGCTCACTTCTGGCTTCTCCAAAACTGAAGGAATGTAAGAGAGAACAGTCTGAAAAACCCTCATTACAGGGCTTAATGATGCTGTTGTTGACAGTAAAGTTGCTGAATATTTTCTTTTCAGTTGGCCAAATTCTGCTGTAATACAACTCCACTGAAATTAAAGTAAATTCTAGTCTGAGTCTAGAAACACTTTCCTTAAAAATGGTTTCAGTCTGAGGCTTCATTAAGCAGCCCTCAGCATTATGGCTTATTTGGCCTACATAGTACCAACAGAGCAGCAGATAGAGATATACCAGGCAAGTGAGTTACCACTTGTCTTTGGAAAATAAACAGACACACTGTCTTCTCTCTATATTTTCGATACTAAAAACCATTTTACAATGGATGTGACCATCTGCTTGAAAAATATGTTGCAACAACTGACCTGCATCTCACATTTCTAAAATGGCCAAGCACCTTGGTATTGCAGTGAAGATGGGCAGAACAAGTCTTGCCTTAAAAATTCATGTAGAAATAAAGGCATTGATACACCAATCTGAGACTCAAAACAAAAAGTGTTGGGATTTCAGAAGTAGTCTCTCATAACAATTCTCTATCAATATTGGCTATGGATGCACAGAGCTATTAAAAACATATGAATTACTTTGCTAAGATTTCATCTTCCTCCTGGTCAGTGTGTCAGGAGATGGATTAATTTTTATGTTATCCTTCACATTTTGCATGTGTTCAGAAATCTGTAGAGTAACTCCAAAGACCTGGCCATCACTAGAATACTTTTTGTTGGAAATCTGCCATTTCACCTGGCTGAAGGCTCACCATAATCACATGGCATTTTCCTCACACCTAACTGGATATTATACTTTTATGCTTTCCTATACTAACATGTTAACTTATTTACAAAAGAACACGCATCCTTCTGCAAACAAAATGCTCCTAGATATGTGTAAGAATTGGACACCCAGAAACAGAACATAAAAGAACAGCCGAAAGCATTCCAGCCAGCTCAGCAGGTTTATTTAAAAGACCATTCCCGTGGCTGCATGTGAATGTGCGTTCTTATGCAAGCAAGTGAACTGGCATATATTCACCTGGATGGATTGGATTCAAAATAAGCATTCCCAGCAGCCCTCAGAAATACCCTGGCATTTCTTGTAGAAAAGGCAATCAATATATTCTCTTACTGCCTCTAGAGAGGCAATAACATGTACTAGAAATACTCAACAGAGATAAGCCCCACAGTATGCCCATTTTTAGTGCAATCCAGATTTGTCCCAGGGCTTACCAACGAAAGGAAAGGAGGCTGTGAAGATCATGTACATTCCATCACTATACATGGTGAAGGTGATAGCAAAGTAAACAGAAAGGCTGCCCCAGATGAAGAACTGGTTCACAACTGTCCAGTAAGAGGTGTCCAAGCCAATCTGAAAGAATGGAGCAATACAGCTGTTGTCAGTGCCTTAATTATTGAGAAGATTTGTGCTGAACACAGCTTGTCCTCTGCTTTGTACTCCTGCCCCTGAGGCTGTTATTTGTTCAAGTCTCAAGAAACACCAAGGTACGGTGCATCGCATGCTGGGAGACCACTCAAGGCAAGCATATGTTTGCCCTGTTACTTCTCTCTTCTCAAGCATGCACCAGTGGCCTGTGCTGGAGACAGGATACTAAGGCTACAGGACACAGGATACTAATGAGCCATGCTTATGCCCCACCCCCAAGCTGTGATCTAGCACTCAAAGTTGGAAGGAGACTACAAGACCTCAGACAGCAGAAACCATTATCAAGGGAGATGTGCTTAATTGGTTTTAGGAAATTTATCTCATCCTGCTAGTACCATCTGAATTTTGCACCACTCAAGTCTTAGCTATTTCTTCCAGCAAGTGCAGGCCTAGCATCTGCCTCATACATGGGGCCAGGCTACACCCCACAATGGTGACCCTGTAAATAACTGCATGATGGCAGAGAGACAGTCCTGTGCTTCAAGCCCTTCCCATAAAACTGGAATGAGTCTTTCTCTATTCCCAGCCTTAACTGTTTGGTCTGCTATGACTGCAAACTTCCCAAGGCAAAGCCTCTGCTTTTCTGTCACCCTGATCTTTCATAACATACAAATCTGTTGTTCCATTGAACCAAGGAGAGTAATCTGGTGTCAAGAGACTTTTTTGTGTGCAAGAATGCAAAATGCAGTAGCAAATACAATGGTATCAAGATCCTAAGTGGCCCTCCAGATGCTGCCTTCATAAAACAACATCTAATTCCCAAAGATTTTACCTGGGATACCTTACCTATACCTTACCTGTACGGATACCACAATCAGTAAGCAGGTCTGGGCCATCAGTGCAAAGGACTGGTAGTCAGCAATGGCCTTCCCATCACTTCTCATTGTATTGTACATGGCCCCGTAGGGGATGAAGAAGAGAATGAGGGAACTGTAGATCCCTTGCAACATGCACTTGACAAACACCATTTTGTTAAAATAGAGGTTTTGCTGGCCAGGCACATATAGCTGAGGAAATAGCATGCTCCAACAATCACCCACATCCTGAAAGTAGAGAGAAGACGGTCAGATTTGCTGGCACCTACCCAACTGACCACACAAGACCACTTAGGTTTGCTATTTCCCCATAACATAGGCTTAGCACACAATTCACTCAGTTGTGCTGACTAGCATGCCACATCCCAGGGTCACCTAGACATGTTTTCCATGTTGAATTTCCCCCTTCTTGTGCTGAGAAAACTGACAAGTGCTGCAAAAAAAAAAAAAAAAAAAAAAATTAAGGCACGCTTCATCTTAAGCAGACTGCATGGTCTGCTCTCCAGAGCTTCCTGGTAGCTAAGAGCTAGAAAATACCTCCCCTGGGTCCACATAGGCAAGGCCATCTGACTTGGATCCCTTAAATGTCCAGAGCTGAACACTGTGAACCACTGCAGAGTAGCAAGTTCCTACTTACTTCACTTGTAAAAGGCATATAGGAACAGCTTTATTGCTCCTATGTCTTGCTGAACAGTAATAATCAGGAAGACATGTGTATGTGAAATTACTGCAGAAAGACTTCCACTAGACAGGCTGAACCTGGAAAACCCGGCTTCAGAGATCTAGTTCATTCGTTGTTTTGTGTGGTCATTATAAGTTGCTTGTCAGGCTTCAGGAACACAGCTAGTAAGATGTGACTACTTCAGGAGAGCATTGCAATGACAGCTTTTACTGTAGTCAACAGCCTAACACAAAAGTCTCATCACATACTGAAACCCACAGGCCAAATCAGGATAACACACCATCTCCTCGCTGGTGCATCCTTTTTCTGTGCTCTCAAGTCTCACTGGCAGGAAACTATTTCAGAGGCTACCACAATAGCTAGCCAGAAAGCTTCTTTTGCTTCATGACCTTCATAGCTTTTGCCTCATGAGCTTCATAGCTCAAAACACCTAGAGATAAAACCCCCATTAAAAAATCCAAATGGTGATAGTACCTGGTCGAAGAGGCTCATTCCTAGCACCGGGAGGGAGGTATATACCAAATTGTAAAGCGTAATGAACCACTCATCATAGACAGTCTAAAAAAAAATTAAAAACAGAGCACGAAGTTAGCAGAAGGCTGCCTTTTCTATATCTTTGAAAGTATACACAGTTAAATGCTGCAACATCTTGGTCTGAGATGCTACTTAGACAGAAACTATAAGGTAACTCAAGCTCAGCAGCTCAAAACAGCTTGTTACCATAAGCTTTGGGAATACAGGGGGGAAGGATCATGTTATGCTAGCCCTGTTTGCTCAGCATCTGTGGCTGCCCACAGTCAGACCAGGACACCCCTGACCAGGGTGAGCAGCGCTCCACAGCAGGCAGCCAGCAGCCAGCAGGAGCAGACGGAAACCACCCTGCCTGCACCCTTACACCCCCAGCCCCAGGTCAGCACTGGCATGCTACCTGCACTTCCCAGGGTCTGGGCTGGAGAATGATTTGTGTTAAACTAGCACCAGATTTTTCACTGTGGGAGATTTGCTCCTCTTGCAAGCTGCTGAAGCACACAGGCATCCTGGGTTTAAACTGATTGCTTCGAATGTGCTAACAGGGCAAGCATAGGTCTTGGGCAGATACACACAAGACTGGTCAGGCACTCTGTAATCTGTATCTTTGTTTGATGGCTGTAGTCAGTTTGAACACTCTCAAAAATCCCATGGGGCTCCTATGTGCTTCATAATTCACCTAAACATCTTCAGGCATCTGTCCACTACCAGCAGGATGATGAAGGAAACAATATCTGCTGTATATTTGTGCAACTGAAGAAGACAGACCAGTGTACCATTCAGTGAGGTTGAGGGATGGCGTAGTTTATTTCCCATTAAAATATTTCCAGATACTTTATTTGAAAATGCTAGACATGACCATGAGAAGGCAGAAGCTGGACCTACCTGGGCTGAGAAGCCAGAGAAGAAGCCATACCAGAAATGCACTAGTGTGAAGGCAAAATTCTTATAGAAGAAGTATTTCAGGAACTTGCACATGCGGATGTAGGACCACCGGCCATGGACCAAGAGCAGGCGCTGCAGGTACCGGAACTGTGCAAAGGAGAAGTCACTGGACAAGACTGCCTGCATCCCCTCCTGGCCGCTGATACCAACCCCAATGTGGGCAGCTGCAACAAGAAGGTTATTGATCATGTCATTACAATGAGAGTTTTGATTACCTCATTTTTTAAATGATGTCTCTGCACTGAGACACTGTGTTAATTCCCTCCCAGCCTTCATCAAAATTCATATGTAAAGTTATTTTTAAAGAAATAAAAGTATTTTGGGACATTATTTTTTTCAGCAGCATTATAATTTTAGCTGTGGTGATACATTTCCAGTAACTGGGCTTTTATTATTTGAATGAAATTACATCCTCAGTGAGAACTCATGTTTTCTTTTTGAATGTTTTCGACAGCATAAATGCAGTTGTTCATAACAGCTGCTGTTATGAATACATAACTTAAATTTATATCCACATGTGACTTATATCTACGTGCATGCATGTCCTTCCAGCAGCCTTAAAACATCTCTCCAGACAAGCAAAATCTTCAAACCCCTTATAGATTTCTCAGAGACAGTGCTACAAGGCAGACTGTAGCCTTTTCACATTTCCTGGGCTTTATTACTTCAATTAAATAATTAGATAGAAGAGTCACATCTTTTTTAATCGTAACTTGGGTTTATTAAACATGGACATAAGTTTAATGTGACAGCTAATTATACAGCTTTAACTAATGAGAACAATCTTGATGGCTGGAGTTTGGTTATATTCAGAGGTTTCCACAGAACAGTGAATTGATAAAATCCCAAAGTCCCAGCCCTCTTGTGGGGGGGTGGGTGTGTTAGTTTCTAATTATCATGTACACTTGAACTTGCTTTTCTTATCTTTTCCCTACTGACTGCCTGACTTATCTCCCTTGAAGCTCTGTACTTAGCCTTTTCTTTCGTAATTAAAATGCTCCAGTTAATCAGTTCTTGCAAATTAACACAAGGAAGATTAGCAATAGGCCCTTCTGAATAATCTTAATTTAATTACACCTACTTAGGGGATTTTTTTCATAAATTTACGGAAGTAATACAGCATCGAATGATGCTCAAGGACGAAGGGGCCTAGAAGCCCATGTTTCATAACACAAGAGAGATAACTGACAAATGCCCCTACCACATGCAATTGTTAAAAAAATTCATGTAACATTATACAGATTAGTTACAGGCATGAAAATTTTCTTTCTGCATTGCAGACAGGCCCTCTCTGAAACAAACTTTTTTGTTCTTTGTATTGCCCTTGTGATGGTGGCCATGCAGACACACAGATGGACATGTCACAGCCCTGGTGAGCTTTTGTCTGTTTTGTTCTAAGGTAGAAACAGAGAAATAGGCAGTCAGTGCAATCTTAGCTTCCTGCAATCCTGGTGGTGGGAGCACAGCAAAGGGTTCTCTTGTGTGTCCTGGAAGGCAGGAGACATGAGTAGCCTGGAGTGACAGTGCTCTGTAGAAACGTGCCAAAATCTGGGACACTTGATGTCTCTGTGGCACTTGGTGCCACAAAGAGGGTGGTGCAGAAGGCACTCAGATATGTGTTCCTGCTGCTAGGCCACCTCAGGTAGCTAATACGGCAGCAAGTCCATTCGCTAGAGCATGCTGGCTGTTGGCCATCACTCACTTTTGATCATGCTGACATCGTTGGCACCATCTCCAATAGCCAGGGTGACCGCCTTCTTGTACTTCTTCACCAGCTCCACCACCTGGGCCTTCTGCAGCGGAGTCACCCGGCAGCAGATCACCACTTTGCACATGCAGGCAGTTCTCACCAGCTCCAGCTCCAGGTTCCCTTCCAGTGCATAAGCCTGAAAAGAAGGAGCAAAAGGGGTGTTCAGGTCAGACCAGCAGCAACTCGTGGCCTGACAGAAGGGATGCAGCAGGAAGGAAATGAGAACTGAGCTGGTTCTTCCATTCAGCAGAAGGAAGGTATGAGATACCCCAAGTGAATCCGTCCATTCAGCCACAGGGAGCATCCACACCACACAGCATCATGACACACAGAGTACACCTAACAGGCTTCCACCCTGGATGCACCACAGGTGGATTTGCACAACAGCTGCTCTGGCTGATGTAACCTGACAGTGCAGCAGAAGTGTCAAACAATAGGAGCACTAATTTAATGATGCTGCTGCTGGGCCTGAGACAACCTTGGGTATCTCCATGTGAGAGAGTCTCTGCTCATCCCTCTTGGTTTATTTTTTAAGCTCTGTGAGATCTGTGGTATAAATAGAAGAGATTAATTAAAAAAAAAAAACATGGAAAAAGCTGAGCTCAGATGGGCATGACAAAGCACAACACAAAGCCAGGGAGAAGGCAGCTTTGCTCTGAATGCTGACATTTTAAATCAGTCACCCATGTTATTTCTATTTGTGGAGCATAGAGATGATTGGATGTCTGGTCACCCCTACAACTCTGCGTGAGGAGGAGGAGTAGCAAGCAGTGTCAGCTTTTTGTATTTCTTTCAGATCATGCTTTTTGGCTCTGTTCTTTGATGCCTCTTCTCAGTAGACATGCATGGAAGGAATCTACAGGGCTCTCTCCTCCTTAGAGCCATTACAGCCAGCCCACCACCCTTTATGCATAAGGCAGACAATCCTTAGGCCACATATCCTTTCTTCTTGAAACAGAGAGCTGTGTGTCACCAGTGCCCCTGCTTCCCTCCCATCAGTGGCACACAGGCTTGCTCAACAAGAGAGACATTTTCATGGTTTAGGCTTATTACCAGACAGTCAGCGCAGTTAGAGATGGCTTTTTCCACTACATACTCATTGCACAGCACTAGCAAAATGTTATCACATAGCATATTAATGGTACTGCACACAAATCAACTAGTATGATGGTGCCATTGCAGGTGCTGATGTGCTTCTGTTCGTTTGCTGTGTTTAAGCAAGACCACGTGTGCATTGTCCCAGTGCTGCCATCCCACCCATATGCACTTAGGGATACAGCATGGAACAGATGCTGTGTTTGAGCAGGACAGAATCAGCACTAATACCATTGTTCAAGCTCTAGGTACATACAAATAGACAAATAACATATAGTTTTGTCCAGACTGTCTTTGTGGTCCACACTCGGGAGAAAGCCACGGCCTTGGTGAGGGTGGCTGTGTCCACTCTGCTGCAGGCTATGTGAGTTGGCTGCTCCCACACAGCCCAGATTTGAATTTCTTCACGTGAAACATATCTCCTTGCCAAGGTGTGGGTTAGTGTATGGTTTTCCAGGAATAAAAAGAAAGCTTTATCACCGCTGCCAGTGGTGCTTCTATAGCACAGTACCAGGAGTCTGTGCTGCAGGCTGAAGCGATGGGGTAGGAACAGGCAGGGGCTTGTGGCCAGCTGAGATGTCAGAGGATTCTTCCATGCAGATGCACCAAACTTGATAAAGCTTTTGTCTGTTTTGCAGTGGGGATCTAAAGTGGATTAAGGCCCTGGAGTTAAAGAGGGAGCAAGTGTAAAAGAGAGAGGGTACTGGACAATGTAGACACAGCCCGAAAGTGTTCCCTCTAGTTCAGGGTCCATATACATGGCACATAAGCCAAGAATGGAGCAAGATGAGATTTTTTTACTAGTAATTTTCCAGGCTGGTATAGAGCTGGGAGTCAAATTCGATGGACTGCCATCAAGAGAGGCAGTAACCACAGCGAACAGAAGCATTTTGTTTCTGAAAGGCAGCACTTCTTGACTCTTTCCATGTCTACCTATTTGCTTGCCCTGCAATCTGGGAAAGCAAAATAAAATAGACAAATAAACCTGATCTAGACTAAGCCTTCCTCCCAGATAGGTTGAACTGTAACTAATTTGTTTTTCTTTTCTCTAACCTGTTCTAAAAAAAATTGGAAAATCTATTCCAGTGCTTCACTATTCACACCAGGAAGACACGTAATCCAAAACTCCCTTGTTTCAATTTAATTCCATTACTTTGTTTACCTGTTATTATTTGAAGAGTATTACCAAGACTGATCAGTATTCTCTAGGCTCAGAAATTCTGACTCTCAGTTTCCCCCTATGCTTACCAGATCATGCATGACCTCTCTTAGAGTCTTCTTTGTACTCTCTCTAGCTGTCCACATTTTATCAAGAAAATGGCCCAAATAAGTTGAATTATTTCAGCTAAGATTTTGTGGATAGCAAATGAAGGAGGCTTTCTTCACAAGTCTTACAGATGCATACATATATTTGCTTTTGTATGAGTGTAGTCAATTATGAGAAAGTGGAGAAAAACGCATTTGTTCTTACCAAATTGAATTCTCCATTTTTTCCAAAGTATCTCTCCAATTTGTTAAAATTCTTTTCAAATCTAATCTTGAACTCCATCATGCCTGCAGTTTTTCCCAGACGGGTGTTATCTGCTCTATTTTTAGTCAGTTAATTAAAGCACTGAATATCAAATAGATATGGGATAGCCCCCTGCAGATGCCACTTTAACTGTTGTTTTGGATGAACAGTGAGACCTTAAGAGCCATACTTTCCAAGCACTCTTGTGTCTGTCACTTAACAGTTTTATCTAGACCGTATTACTTCAGTTTGCTTGGAAGAACATCATGGGAGAGAGCATCAAACAATTTATTAGTTAAGTTATAAGATATGTATCCTGTCTGATAAATACAAAAAAATCTGGTATCAGATATATTTAGTAGAATATACTCTTGGCATACTTGAAACCCATGTCTGATGTTATCTTCTTGATGCATCCATAAACTGCCTGATTATTTTTCTAGTATCTTTGTGGAAATGAAAATTGATACAGCTACTCTACTTCTCCTGCTTGCTTAACGTCAGGGCCAACTCTTCCCTGTTCCAGTCTTCTGAAACCTCACCCATCACCTTTAATGTCTCAGAAAACCACTAAACCTAGTCTTCAATTAGAAAAAATATCCAGTCCTCTAGAGCTAAATTTTAAAGACTTCCAGTATGTCCCTATCACATCAAGTTCTTCAGAAAACTCAGCCCTAACATGACTCTGAACCTTCCTTACCAGGCTGTGGCCAGTGATAACCAGACCGTACACCCCATTTGCTTGCTCATCAGGTAAAATTTTTGGTTTTTTTGAAGATTTTCCAAACTGGATGTTGATTTCATCACTGTCCAGAAAGGAGTCTGGCTTCATCTTTTTCCTTGCATTCCTAAAAAAAATCCAGAATAATAATGAAAAGCTTGTAAAGATATATATTTTTTATTAAATCAAGGTTATTAAAATAAAAAATCAATGCTTCCCTGTGATAGTGTAGCCTTATTTTCCCTGTATCCCTACAACAACATGCATGGTTTAGCTGCTGTTTGTGTAGATCACAGTATTCCCAAGGGGCTTTCAAATTTTCTGTGCATATTGTATGACAACCACCTACTCCAACAGAAAAGGACTGAAAAACTTTCCCATTTTCCACCTACACCTAAGAACTTGTGTTTACTGAGGAGGTTATGAAGGAAGGCAGATTTCCAAATAATGCTAAAAAAGGACCATATCCAGACAAAAGGAGTACAATGTGGATGAATGGCAAGAGTAACTGCACAGCTCAAGCCTGGGGCCAAAGGCTTTGTGGCTCCAGGTCACTTGTTGAATGTCAGCTGATATTGCCTGCCTGACTCTGCTTTGTTATAAATTTATACAGATTTGAGCTCTTGGATCAAGAAGCTTCAGAGTTTACCCTCAGAGGAGATTTCTACGCTGTGTCACTGATGGATCTTTCAAGGAGCCAGCTAGCTGTTACCTAAGGTCCCTGAATGCACTGCACCAAGAAAGCCCATAAGAAAATAAGGTGTAATGATACAAAATACAAATACTGTTCCATTCTAGTGTTAGTGCACAACAACAAAGCTGTATATTTCAGCCATTTACCTCAGCTCATTAAGTACGTCATCAGATGTGCTGCCTTCAATAATGAAAACATCATCCATGTCATCATTCAGCAAGTTGCAGGAGTAACCAATATTCATTGCTGTCTCTGTGAAAGATAAACCAGGAAGATGACCCATCTTAGCAGCCCCAAACTCACCCACTGTCTCTGTGGCCTTCTTACACACATGACAAAAGCTCTCCTTCTCACTCAAAAGAGCTCTGAGTCTTTCAGAGTCAACAGTTTAAGAGAGCTAGGAGAGTCACCTTGACAGACATTGCAGCAAATCTCCCCTAGCTGGGCTTCACAAGGCCACAGAAAAAAATAATTCTACCAAAATGAAAAAGCTTCAAAAACCCCTTTCCCAACATACTTGGAGCAACAAAAACACATTTCGTGTTGATTACAAAAAAATTTTTCAGGATTTTTAACCTTCCCTCCCCTTATTCCCAGAAAAGCCCCAAACCATAGTTCTGAAGAATAGGAAGACATTTTGTTCAGAAAATTCTGAAAAAAAAAAAAAAAAAAAAAAGTATTTTGCTATTTCATAGGCAAAACTATTACATTTGGAACATTATAAAATGAAACGTTTCATTTTTCTCAAAAATTCTCTGCTCATTTCTTGGCTGAAATTATTTTCAAACACTTTTGGCCTCCCTGAAATACCATTGTTTCAGTGAAGTTACTATTTCTCCAAAAGAATTCATTGGAGTCTATTTACCATTCTTTCCAAGTTAATGCTTTCTCCAAAAGCCTATGTTTCCTCCATTTCTATTCTGGATCACAGGACCAGACTGAAACAGACCCAACATCCACTTTAGCATTAAATTTCCAGGAAAGCAGGACAAGATTTTTTTCCACCTTCCTCACCAAGATGGTCAACTATACTAAATTGACACCTTTTCACAGCATATGACAGGGACAATGCCATGCAAATTGTCATGTCTCTAAAAGCAAAGGATGCTGCCTTCCAACACTACTTCCAGCCTCAGGACAGGAATTAAGAACAGGCACTAGCTTACAGTTATCTGGTCTAATTCCAGTTAACTAGAGATTTGCCTAGCTGGCAATGAAGCAACGCCCTGTAAATTTGTATTCTGTGCAGTTCTCAAAGGAGAAAGAATGAGAATGTGGGTCTCAGCAGAACCATCCCACCAGTGGGAGAAGAAGAGAAACATCCAGAGCTGTAGCCCCTTTACCTTGCTTGTCTCCAGTGAGAACCCATATCTTAATGTTGGCTTTGGCAAGAGTCTCAATTGTCTGTGGAACTCCATCTTGTAACTTGTCCTCAATCGCTGTGGCACCTAGCAGCTTAACAGAAAACAGCAGGGAACTGGTAAGTCTTCCCATTGCTAGCAAAGGAAAAAGCACTAGACCTCCAGGTAATTACTCAAGCAAACACAAATGAAATCCAGGAATGAGGTTGTACTGATTTTCATTCTTCCTCAGCGTATTTACTGTACTGAGTAGAGCCCTGATCCTGCAAATGTTCTAGTCTCCAATCCCCGAGGCTCAGATGGATCACTAACATCCATGAAATTATTTGCCAACGTACAGGTCTGTGTTCTTCCACCTGTCCCTTTCACAGCAGATAGAGCTTTAACTGAGGGACAAAGATAGCTGTGGGTCTGTGTACTCAAACCTCCAGATGCATCGTCCAGCGTGGAACTTGTTCCCAGCTATATTGCACTGCAGCTGTCATGTGGCTGCTGAACATCTTCTCCAGCCCATAAGAGACCTGTCCCCACTCTTGCTCCACACTGTCACACAACTAAATGACAGACTGCCTAGGACACAAATCTTCATTATTTTAATTATTTATACT
Organism: Pterocles gutturalis; assembly: GCF_000699245.1. Taxonomy (NCBI): domain Eukaryota; kingdom Metazoa; phylum Chordata; class Aves; order Pterocliformes; family Pteroclidae; genus Pterocles; species Pterocles gutturalis. The sequence goes on from NW_010146872.1 coordinate 14,670, forward strand.
GCTTTTTCTCCCTTTTGGAGATACTTGGTGGCTTCAACCTATAGTCAAAGGGACACGAAGGGACTCTGCTAGCTCAGGTTTAGACAGCATCTGCTGCCACCTACCTCCTGCTGTTGGGAGACTAAATTCAGTCGTTGGCTTTAAGCCCAGGATCCCTTTTGGCATCCTGGGATGTTCATCATTTGTCAGCTATTAGTGTTATCAATGTAGACAACAGCTTAGATGGTACTTATCTACAGGGTCCTCAAAACCACACAGTCCACATTTTACAGCAGTAGTCCCTGATCCAGCTAGCAAGAGCTTAAATGCTTGCAGCATACAAAGTCACCTCCTGGCAGCACCTGCTCATGACTGGCAGCCCGAGTCTGAGCTGGAAGCCCAAAGATGGACACTGATGTAAACTGTGCACAGAAGAGAGAACAAGGGCTTGCATTCTCTATGGCCATTGTCTTTCTGGAGCTGCAGAATGCACAACAGTATTGTTGACTGGCCTTTGCCTATCTGCCTGTGACCTGGTGTATGAGTAGCTGGAGGGACAGTCGTGATGCCTTCCTGACTGTGGATCTTCCTTAGTTTTTAGGTCAATCAATGATAAACAGAATTTTACCACTGTGCTCTGAATCTAACCATGTTCCACCCCCTTAGCCCCTCTAAGAGCCCCTAGCAGGAGCCTGCCACACACAGGGACCTCAGCTCTTGCCCATCAAACAGCCTATAACACTTGGCAGTCCTCTACCCCTCCAAAAAATCCATTTACTTCTCTGCTGACTCTGGTTCTTCAGACCCATTCTCTGTCAACAGCCAGGCTTTCCTACATCCTACCCTCTTGTTCTCCCCACAGCATCTTCGGGAAGTAAAGTCACTCCTGCAGAGAGCACAGAGAAGGCCCTGGTGTAAAGCGTGTTTTCTTATGAGCCACGCTTCTTCCTGCTGTGAGCCCATGACCCTTTCTGAACTCGGGCCACAAGCTTCATAACCCTTTCCTGCAAAGCAGCCAACCCCTTAACCTCCTGAACCTCCATGTGCTTCCTGCCGTGAACACGACCCACAGCGCATTTGCACAATGTCCTCTAGACTGGAGGATCAGCATTTTCCACTACTCTGTTGGGACACAGCAGGGCAGTAGGCTCTGCCCCACAGACTATGCAGCTTCCAGAGGTCAGCATCTCCTCGGCTCACGCTTGCTTCTTCCCAGGCCCTGCTGGTGTACAGCTAATGGAAGGAGCGGCTCCCAGGATTTTGGAGATTTCAGGAAAGCGCTGCTGTGACCGCAAAAGCAGAATGGCTTCCCCTCAGATCCCACACATCCTTTTCATTCATTATTCATGACTCTAAAACACAGGCAGACCCCTCAGGGCATTCAAAAAGTTGTAACAACACTCAGGGAGAGAATAATGACTTGAAGATCGCAGTTTAGCCCTATTTCAAATTGACACAAACATTCATGGACATCATCTCCCCCTCCTGCCCAGGGCTGTAAGAACAAAGGAGACAATCTCTGAAATGGAGGGGCACTGGGGATTATTCACTGCCTGCCATTTCAAAGATGGGAAAATAAATAGATCAGCCATTTGCACATACAAAGGATAGCTATGAAATATTTGTATCCACGTCATCTCCCTTAGGCTTTGGTATGTCACTTCATCACAAGAAAGCTACTCCAACACCCACATGAGTTAAAATAAAACCATTCCCCTGTACTGGTGGCTGGCACTCCATTTATGGGCTCCTGACGGAGGTGCCAGTGAAAACGCAGGACTGCCATATTCCTATGTGTTCCTGTCACACAACCCACTGAGCTGTTTGCAGAGCAGTGTTTACTGAAGTTATACTGAGATGTTTATTGACAAACCACCATCCTCACTGCCTCCCCCAGAGCTTGGCCCAGATTCCCTGAAACTCCAACCATTAGGTCTTTTTCAATCTCTTCATATAACTCTGACAATTTATCTTCCCGTCCTTCCAAGGCAGTGCTTGCTTCATGGTGACGCCTGATCCAGTCTTGAAAGTAGTCTTCATCCAGGTTTTTGTAGGCCACCACAAGTGTCCTCAGACCTTCACCAGCAAATTCCTGTGAAACAGAGGTGAGGCAGAATAGGTCAAAGAAGAATGGCCTGCTCACTTGGGCTTACAAAGGACCCTCAGAAAGTAAATGGCTATTTGTAAAATCTTCTTGCCTAAAGTCTGCAGAGGAAAGGTGAAAAAAATCACAACTTATACCACAAACCTTGGGGTACTTTTAAAAACTAGTTCCAGACCACTTTATCATTGCCACACATGATCCTTACAAAGAATAAACTCAAAAGAGCTTTCCTACTTTCTGGCTCTAAAGCTTTGTATTAACCAGGCAGTTTTTCCTAGGTTTGTATTTCTCAACATAAGGTTCAGAATAGTGAGACCTAAAGAAACACTGAACACAGCCTTGAATTTTGGACCCGGGCTCAACATTTTTAGGGTACAAATGCTGGCTGAAATGCACAGTGTGAACACAGTCACGACATCTCAGCAAGTCCTTGTAACTGTGCTTTCTGTAGATGTATGACTGACGGTATGACTCTCAGTGTTTGGTGGAACAACAGAGATCCATTTGTGAAAAGGAAGGTGTTCTCCCAGGCTTGAAGTAAAGGTACATCAGGAACAGGTGACATCTACAGCTCTGCTCTGCCCTCTCCTCTCCTTCACTAACAACTTTCTCTGGCTTCTCCAGGCAGTGAGCAGAGATGTTTGTGCTACTGCACAACACCTCTGGCAAAAACTTTTTGTTACCTTGTGCTCCACACAGTACCAGCAGGATCTGGCATCACAAGGGGGAGTAAATATTGGCCAGAACATCCACTTGGGTGAGTAACCACCTCTCAGTGTAGCCCATCAACAATAAAAAGGCTACAAGTTTGAGTGATGCATTTTCCTTGCTGCCCAATCAATATGTCCCTATATGATCTGGAACAAGGGGAGGCGAGTATGTCCTAGTGCCTGCCCAGTCCCTTCTGATGGACACCTCTCGGATCACAATCACTGCAGATCTGAATTGTGTTCAAGAAGGTAAATGGCTCTGTGGCCCTCTGTTGATCACCTGAGTTATCCCAATCCAAGACATGCTTGAGTACATCAGGTGCATGCATTGTAGAGTAATAGCAGACCTGGATGGAATTTAGTTGCCAAAACACAGATGCATTGTGCCATTTTGGGTGTTTCAACTATCCTGCCTGGTTTCCAGCTTGTACTGCAGAGGAATACAGGTCTTCTGAATGTCCTGCACTGTATTTGCCATCCATGTCCAGAAGTCCTGGATATCCTAGAGCAGTTCAAATGGCACCTGATGCCCATGCTTGCACAACTGATTTGAGATCTAAGGCTTTATAAATGTATTACCTCTCCATTCTCCATGAAAAAAAAATTTAAAACAAGCATTTGGGTGCTGCTTCTGAAGTCTGTTGGGTTTTTTTTGTTTGTTTTTTTTTTTTTTTTTGTCTCAATACAAAGCACATTTCCACACCTGGAGAAAAGGAAACCATCAAATGCCAAATGCAGAGATGTTGTGTAGGTGCAGAAGGAAACACTTACATTCAGGTGTTCTGTGGTCTCCTCTTTGAGAGAGTCACAGGATGAATGAAGCAGTTCATAAAGAATGGTGTCAGCCCCTTTGCAGTACAAAGTCAAGTCACCTTCTGGACTCCGCACTATGAGGAAAAAGAAAAGAAATGCTGCAAATCCCAGATGGAGGCACTTGGGATTCAGAGCACTTTCATCAAAACAAAGAAAGGCTTTTAGAGGTGTCCGAATGCCAAACTCCCAGGAATCAAGACAAGCTTTGCTTAGAAAAGAAGATGCTGCAACTACTCTCCACCTCAGTGGCAGCAGCACAGGCAACTGTACCCAGATTGCATTGGTCTGAGCAGATGTTGGACTATGTGGTTCCTACAGGCAGCACTTCAGGCAGGACATCTGCATTCAAAAGTCAAGAACAATTTCTTTCTCGGATTTCACTGATAATTTTCAAGGCTGCTCCATCATTGTGGTCCAGATGTTAAATTGTTCTCCCACCTGTCTAATTTAAGTATTTATCCAGCACTGTTGCTCTGTAATTGAAATGTCAAGGCAGCCCATCTCAAGGGCTCAGAAGTAAGTGTTATCCAGAAAGCTTCGCAAATTGAGGTCTCCTAGGAAAAGGCATCACAGCAGAGTGAAGGCCAACTTGAGAGCCTTAAAAGTCAGGAAGAAAGAAGGGAGCAAAGGGAACATACCAATAACAGACATTCGCTTGCGAACATTGTTGAAATCAAGAATAGCCAGGAGTTTGTAGATTTTTGTTTCTCCCATTTCCACGACGGTGATGGTCTCTGGTGTGCGAGCCCGGAAGACAAATCCAAAGTTTCTGGCAGCAGTGACGAGGGCTCCCTCATCAGGAGATTGGGCCTGATACACCAAGTTACCTGACACGCAAGAAAAAAAAAAAAAAAGTAATGTGGCTTCTGCCTTGTTTCTGAGTGTAGATACCAAATCAAAGACATTGTATAGCAGTTTACCCTTCACCTTTCTGTCTATTCCCAGAGGTGCAGCACTAAAAAGCACTTTATGTCCACACAACCCTATCAAGTCTCACCAACCCATCCTACAGCCAGTGCAAGAGGCCTCTCTTTTGGGGTCTTTATTTTATCATCCTCTTTGAAATCCAACAATCTCACTGAGAAGGCAACTTCCTTGGGTTTAAACCCTTCTAGGTACCTCTGCATGTATTTTTCTCATCAGTATTTTCACCTTACATGTGACAGTTAATGCCTCTAGCCTTTCAAGTGCGGTTTTCACTCTGCCTGGGATTTGAGAAGACTGAGCCTGTATTTGCAGGAACACTGGGTGAGCGAATATAGTGAATCTCCAGTGGATAGGCGCTCTATGCTCTTTGATTTATGGGACTTTATGCAGAGTAGAGAAAGAGTGGAACAAACTATCTGCCACCTCATGAAAGCTGTGGCATCTGCAGCTTCTGCATTCCAGAAATGTGGTGTTTGCAGTAGCGTCAGCTCTACATCAGAAACACACAAGGAGTGGAGGCCCTGGTCCTTTTTCTTCCCATGTGGCACCTCCGAAGACACTGGTTTATGTGTAGCCATATACTACAGAAAATCACCAGGGAGCCAAAAGGACCAATAACACCTTCTTTGGAGAGAAGACATATTGTGGTGCAGGGTGAACACAACCACTCAGTTTGGTGCCTTCAACAGTCCTCACCTTCCTTCTTCTCTTCTGGCATCACCGTGTGACAAAGTGAGAGCAGCCGGAAGAACCTGTGCGTTGGGACATCACTCAGCTTCACAGCTTCAACCAGGCTATGGTCATAGAAGGCAAACTTCGGGTCAGCTAACTGGTTGTATGAGAAATCAACCTTCTCTGTGTTCTGCAAGAATATGGCTTAGTGTTATTTGTGGAGATCTCATGCACCTGTACACCAGTGCCTGCCCAGCAGAGCCCCTCCGTCTGCCTCACATTTACAAAGGCCCCTCTCCTGCAGGGCTGTTCATGACAGAGATTAGTGAGTCCAAGTAAGGGGGAGGTCATAAAAGCTACTGAATCACAGAAGAGGACAGGCACTTGAGGTGCCTTTCAGAGCAGCACTCAGGCTGAGAACCTGATTAGTTAAAGATGCCTCTCTGTACAACAGCAAACACCCCTACATCATCCCTGCCAAAGGATTTCTACAGCCTGCCTTCTACACATGCCTGCTTGGAGGCATCATGCTCCTGATGTCAATGGCTGCTTGTGATAGAGCAATGTGAAAGCCCAATTTAAAACAATTCAATAGGCTGTGTTCTCCACCCTATTCTCCCAAAGCAAGAAAAAATCCTGATATGGAAAAAAGATGACAGACAAGTGACGTAAATGTTCAACTCTGCAGGCACTGCCCCTTTTGTCTAAAAACAAGGAGCCCCAAGCAGACGGGAACGCACTGAAGAAATGGCCAGAACCTCACAGCATGATGTCTCAGGGAGGAATGTGCTGCCAAGCCTGCCTTGAATGATTCTGACTCCTGCCCCATCCCCGATGAGCTCAGAGTTTCCAGGATGGGAGTCACACTTTTGACATCTGCAAGCTGACATTTAGCACTTACCGCAAGAACACAGACCCATACCCCATACACACACTCATCTCTGCAGCAAAGTCCAGGCACTGCAACACCATGGATGTGTGGGCAGCAGGACTATGCTCCGGCAAGTGTCATGGGCAGGAGGAGCTGCCAGGCAGCCACTTGGCAGGAGGCCAGCATGTATCCCCAAGCAAGTCAGTCCTTTGTATTTTGCTGCCTGAGCGAGAGCAGTCTGGAGGCACAGCACTCGGCACAAATAGCAAGTTTTGGTGGGTAATTTAAGGAAATGAATCATTGTAACAAGGAGTGGGATTTTCATGATCATCTTGCCATTTGTTACTTGGATTGCTGCATGCAGTTTTCAGACATTTTAGAAATCCAAGATGTGGGTTTGTGCCAGCAAACACAGGCTAGAGAGAAATGGAGAAGTAATCCATTTTCACACTTTCCAATGTCCAGACATTAGGGGAATTTGACAGTGACCTTGTTATCGATATGAACTGAACTCACTGGTTCCCCCCCCAAAGCTTTAATTCACTGTCAGGGATAACTCACCAATGTTCAAGTTTCCAACAAACATCAATGGCCCAGTGTTCCAGAGGAGCTGTGCATGCACTAGGATGTGATGTGAAGCTGAGGGAACAGTGGGCACTGGGGCTACCTGACCTGCAGGTTTAAACCCGGCTTACTGGAAGGAAATGCACCTCTGGCACTCCCTGTTGTCAGGGTCAAGAGCATCAGCTATCACAGGGTAAAGAGCATGAGCTATGCCTGCATGGGTTGTGTCCAGTAGCACTTAGGCAGGCAGATTCACTGAAACCACAGATCCTGATAGCACTTGAGAACTTACCTCATTTATTTCTATCCTTTGCCCAGACATATCATACACATCACCTGCAAGCAAGAAAGACTGAGGTTACAGCCACAAACTCCAGACAAGTGCAGTCTCTGAGCTTCTCTACCACAAAAAAATTGGTTAAAGTGTTTGAAGATAGTATCTAATTAAAAAGTTTCAGTAAGCATAAGTATCTTGACATAGGCACTGGAGACTGATGATTCATATATGTTTCTATATTAATCCATGATGAAAACCAGAGACTGACAGATGCTTGAAACACAAAGCAGTTACCATAAACATGGCTGGCATTTGGGTGAAGAAGACTTGGCTTAAGCTGAACCCAGAAAGGATGTAGAGGTAGGTAGGAAACGAAGGTACTTTCAGGGGATGACTTCTCTTGTACCTTCCTTTTGGAATGTGAGACAAAATCCAGCTTGTGGATTGTATTGGGTTTGCAACAGTCCCCGGACAACCACAGAGAAGTTCTCAATGCCCATTCTTCCCATGTCTAGGTAGCAAGGCTGCTCTGTTCATTTTCCCTGAACTGATGATCTGGTCACGGAAACAGAAGACTTCTCATCTCCAGGAAGCACTACTGAAACTTATGCATAAAGAAAAATTTCATTTGGAAGGTCTAGAATGTGCCAAGCCCAGCCAGATTCAATACTTCATTGAAATAAGATTGAAATACAGTGAATTACATGAATGATAGATCTACACCTGCACCAGCAAGCTCAACTGTGACCAAAGTCAATTGCAGGTACTGCTACTCTCTCACAAAAGCACTGAGGGTGTAGAAGAAACACCGAAGTCATCTCTCCTGAGAACTGCACATCAGTTGATCCCCTGGGAACTGTAACTGGAAGGCTTTTGGACACCTTCCCAATGGGAAGCTTAAGCCTCTGGAGTACCTTCCCTGGCATCAGAACTAATTCATCCTTTCTGACATGGCTTTCCCAAATGCTCCTAAGCAGCAAATCCAGAGAAGCACATTCCTAAGAAGAAGCTAAGCATTTAGAAAATTATAGGCAATAGACTGTCTGCCTTCTCTCCTCATATTTCCTGTTCATTTCTTGAACCCATACCCAATATCTACGTTAGTAGTGATACGCACTTTGGAAAAGTCAGCTAAGGACACATGAATGAACAGACTGAATATTTTTCAAACTGTTTAGCTGCACAAACATTGTCTAGCATAGTAACACTGTTTGAGATCTGGTGGTCTCCAAATATACACAAAACAAATTTTATAGGAAGAAATAACTTCCTTTATTGGGACAGCTGATAGCACTGAAAAAAAAAAGAGAAGCTTTCTGTCACACTAGCCCATCAGCAGGTCTGACATGGGCAAAACAAGCACCAATCTACAAATAAGCAGTGACTAATTTCTCTGGGGGAATCTAATAATGTTAATTAGTCAGTTTGTGAATTGTTAGCACCTCTTGAGCAGTATTAAGAAAACTGCCTGGGGCCATACAATAAAAGAACCTTTTAAGTCAGCAACTGTCAGGGTCTAACAGAGCTAACAACTTTTGCTTCCCATTTTTTCCAGCTCCCTGCAAGTCTTCTCTCTTCTGGTAGGTGAAGTATGCCAGGGCTAAAGACAAATGATCAGGCCATTGACTAGGGGCTGACTGAAGGTTCAGCTACCTGAACAGGATGTGGAAAACCGCTGTTCATGACATAAGAAACTGCTGAATGTGTGAGAAGCTGACAAAATTTGCAGATAACCCCAGGAGGGATGGCTAACTTCACAGGTGTTTAAGAGGGATTTAGTTATGTGAGTTACATGTTATGTTTTGCAAGGTTAGCAATACCTGGGTAACTGTATCAATAATACCATAAAAGGCTGAGACTACCTCGGTAGTGATATCAGGAAAACAGACTTGAGTACAGATGTAGTAAAACTGGAATCAATGAGGAAAAAGTAAAAAGGTGTAGGTTCTTCAGTAGGGATGATAGTCGGTCAGAAAAAGGGAGGTGAAAAGGTGGAAAGAGGGGGAAACAAGGGACAGGAAAATCATGTTAAGATATGCAAATAATGTAATCAGGGCTCTCCAGCCATGCCTGATGGGCAGCCCTGCACTTGATCACTGCAACTTCTTACAAGACATTCTCTTCTGGATATTGCACAAGATATCTCTGTGGACCAAGAGGCACACAATGGAATAAAACGTGGTGAATAAGACAAATTAAGTAACATACCATAAGATTTGCCATTGATGGAGCACTTGTTGAAACACATGATGTTCTGAGTGAGAGTTCCTGTCTTGTCTGAGAAGATGTACTTAATCTGCCCCAGCTCCTCATTGAGTGTAGTGGTACGGGCCTGAGCCGGCGTGTCATTCAGCGGATAATACATTTTACGGTCCCAGTCAATGTAGAAACTGTTACCTAAGCGTATAATCTCTACGCTGGTGAAACAGAAAGTGATGGAATATTCATTAGTTTAAGGGACAATATCTTTATCTTCAGCACCGATTTCAATTAGCAGACAACTCTGAAGGTAGTGACAAGGTGTACTCATCAGCTTGTCCTCAAATGGCCTGTAGTACGCAATGCTGAAGCAAGTCCCACTGAAATATCTGTTAGGCTTATAGTAAATTCCTTTCCTTTATTTATAAAACAATATCTTATAAATTTGCAAAGTTTCAGAAGTTTTCAGACCAAAAAGTGAGGCAGGAGCAGCGGGTTTCACTCAGTGCAGTTTCGGGAGGAGTGGTGCTCAGACAGGGAGAGTTTCCTGCAGGGCTCTGGGCTGGGATGAGCCTGATGCCAGGGGATGAGCACAGCCACGGCTCAAACAACCCAGAGTTCCACAACAAGAGAGTCATTGTGTAACTCAATACAACCAAGGAGACATATCAGCTCGCAGATGACATGAATTTCCACTTTGCTGCTGGTGTGGCACACTGGACAGGAATGGTATTAATTCCTTATATTTTACCAACACCAAAGAGAGTCTCAGTGGCAAAGCTGTCCAAAGAGTTAGGTGCAATGATAAACTATACAGGCCTACTCAGTCTACACCCCAGCCTCAAGGTTTTGAGAGCATCAGGGATGCATTGCCCACTCTTTACCCCCACCTGTCTGTCTCTAATAACCAAAATAGCACCACATTCTCTGGGAAGTGGCAACAGTCACTCTGGTCATATAGCACCAAGTACTATGGATCCTCAATCTGATTATACCTACTCACCTGGCAATCCACTCCTCATGTGAGCCCTACAGTGACCTCAAAGAACATGGCATTTCCTTTGTTTGATGGGCAGTGCAAATGGGAGAGAGCAAGATGCTAACTGCAGCATCCTATACCTACACCTCTCCTTTAACTGCAAAATCATCCTCTGCTCTTCCAGGGCTTACTGCTGTCCCCACTCTAACACCAACAAAGACCTCTGAAGGCAGCAGAAATAAGCAAAACATTCCTGTGGTTTTGTGTGATCATTCACAATGGGGTTGCATTTGTGTCTTGGGAAAATGCTGCTCCCAGTTAAGGCAAAAGCTAGACCTCTCTTAAAACGAAACATGAAAGGAGGTTCTGGCACATACCTGACATAGAGTGAAATTGGCACCACTGTGTTTAGAATGATCACGTAGGACCAGAACATGAGGAAGCCAGAGTAGGAGGCAGAGTTGACGCCTTCTGCCCAGGGAAGATAGACCTGGAAGTAGTAGCCCTTCTCATGCTCCCAGATGCCATTGCCAATGGCTAAGATAAGACACATCAATGCTAAAAATGCAAAGATCTGGAAAAAAAGAAAGTTGCATTTTAGAAACAAGGACTTTATTATGTACAGGTTAATCAGAAGACCCTAATGAGATTGGGTTGGATAGCGTGAATCACAAGAAAATGTTCCTAGGGGTGAAGGAGGAAAACCAGCAAAGTTCTGACACTTTTACCTCACAGACAAAGTTATACAGTGCAGAGCCTGGCAATTTGGAACCACAAGGCCTCAGACAGCCAGGGATTTAAGTCCTAAGCATACACCTAAAGCAGGGTGGTCATGGGAAGCTGTCTGCAGAACATCAAATCATGAGTTGAGCTGCAGGTCATTAAACATCTGGCTGCACACTTGGGACTAGAAACTCCCTGGAGGACTTTACTTGGCCATTTGCTGGATGTATGATAGTTTTTGTCACCATTTCTGAAAAACTACTAAAGAAAATTTGTAACACAGAAGATCTGTCACTGTGCAGGTTGGAATTCAGCACTGGATATCAGTCTGATGGTTAAAGGAGAGTTAATCACTGACTCATAACTAATGGTTGCCTTGGTACCTGCCATCACAATCTGATTTTATTTCCTTTGAGCAAACAAAAAGCAGCAGTAATCAGTGATGTGTATCCTTGGACTTTAGAGAAGCCTATTTCCTCAAGGCTAAAGCAACCAAGGGAACATCAACTGAGAAGAGAATTTCAAAGTTAGGGACACGTTAGTGAAAACCGGGACTTGCTCAGGAACACCATTTAATAGACACAGAACTGTTACATAGGCCATAAAGTATATGTGATTAAAAGAAGACAAGAACATAGAAATACAATTATTTGGGAAATAATACCAAAAAAAGGGGAAGAAGGGAAATTAACAGAAATTACTATGAACTGCAAGGAATTATAGAACTATGAATAACGAATAGTCATATAAAACATCAAGAAAACAGTAAACTCATAAACAGGTGTGGAGAAAGCAGACATGTTCAACAGACAGTCCTCTGTCTATGTGGCTCTATCTGCTAATACTAAGCATTTTCAATCCAGTGGGTCCAGGTAATTTAAAGATGAAAGCTTAGAGGGAACAGCTGAGAAAATGATCTTAACCGTAAGGTTAATTTTTAACAACGCTTTGAAAATTGGGAAGCTCCACCATCCTGAAAATCTGCTAACATAATTCCACTATTTGAAAGGTAGACACAGTGATCATGGGAAAGATAAATTAATGTTAGCTTGACATCCTCCCTGGACAATTTATAATAAAACCAGTCCTGTTGATATAAACTTCTCCTAATATTTGACTTAAAGCAAACAACGTCCTAACAAAAATGTGAAGATATGGAATCAACAGGCTGCACAACAGAGCAATTAAGAATCATCTTTTACAAGTATAATAATTAGAGAGGAAATATCAGCTAGTTGGGCCATTATGTATAAGGCCACCCAGTAACAATCACACTAGAACAGTAATCAACCATTTTACAAAACAGTAATTGAGGCATGAACATAGAAATGTTGCTGGTAAAGTTGATATTTATCTTGATGAGGTAATCTATGAGAGGAAGAAGGATACTTTTATGGAGCGATTTGAATCACTTGGTGAAAAGTTCACATCTGAGCTACCTGAATTTTAATACCAAGAAGCTGCTAAAATGGGACTGTAGTAGGTAAAGGTGCTGGGCTGAGTTTCAGGGGACACATTTATTTCCCGCATCAGTAGTAGTTTTTCTATTTAGGAGGCCAAATACATTACTCCACTTGTGAAATGTAGACAATATTGCTCACTGGTAAGGAATGTGGTGCAGTGCTTTTAAACCTCTGTGACCAGCAGTAAAAACAGACTTCAATTTGTGCTGTTGTAATCATCAGGACTTAAGGATACATGAGAGGCACGACCCACGGACAGGTGATGTCCTTTATTAAAGCAATAGACATAGATTGAGAAAATAGACAAGCCTGTCTATTTTCATAGATATTTCTGTTGGTCAAGTAAAAGACATTACTTCTCTCTGCACACCTTGTCTGTTGTAAAAGAAATTAATTAGAAGAGCCAACTGGCTCTTCTATCTTATCACTGTACCCTGAATGATTCCTCACTGCCCCACAGGTTAAAAATTGTCAGTTTGTAGAACATCACAATCCATGTAGGAAATTCAATACGTGATTCAGCTACAGAAATACACACAAGGCAAGACAGCAGCTGAATCTGCCCATGTCACACCAGCTCTTGTCTATGACTACACTTGCTTTATGTACATTCTGCCTTATGTGCATTTTGAATGTCAATGCGCTTGTCCCTAACAGCTCAATTTGTGTGCAGTGCTCATGCTTACACAAAGTTCACTAACACGCTGTTTGCTTTGAGACAAATGCAAAAGACCAAGCCGTTAACAGCGGACCCAGAGATTAATTTCTGTGCAGAGAAACAACTGTGTGTAAGGTGTTGTAATCATAACCACAGCTCTGCAAGAGAAGCACATGAAAAAATCCTGATCGTGGGTTTGTTCATCCTCATGGGCCTTCCCAGCGTGAGCATCCTCCCTCCCTGGGTCTTGTCCATGCAGATCCTCTGCAGGAATGGGTAGGATTTTCATAGAGAGGAGGTGACTTTTGACACACATTTTCTGTTGGACTATGAATTAAAACTGTCCCATTTTCTTTATTGGCACTTTGAGTTCTCCTTGAGGATTTGAAGCAGTAAATTGTTTAAGACATCAAGGTGACATCCCTATTTATCTGAAAACATGCTTCCCCAAACCTGCTAAAAAGCAAGTTTTAGAGGAAAAAGCATTCCTGGAGCTGGCGGGTGTGTCCCTGGCAGAGGAACATTCAGTTCTCTTTCAGATCCCAGAGAAATACTTTCAAACCTGAAAAAAAAGCTATGGTTGCCATCTGGAAAGTTTCACTCCTGATTAACCCTTGCTGGGACAGACCAGGGCGACATTTAACCAGGACTTCATTGGCGAGCCCTGCTTAAACACTGGAAGTGCTTGGAAGTTTTATGGACAATTAAACACAAGATGGCTTTGCCAGTGTTAACATGGAACAAGTTTTATAACACTTAAAATGAACTATTTATAGCAAGCTGTGGCTGTTTTTTGTTTCCAAACTCAAAATCACAATATACTGCTTCTTTTTATGACCATGCTTTGTAACCTTCAACCACCCAGTGAGCTGGAAGGACCAGATGCCACATGCCCTTGGGTGTGCAAAGAGCCTGGTGTTTAGGGGAGGACAGAGCTTTACTTAGACAGGAAAATGTTAGGCGCCTGAAAAATGTGTGAAGGAGAAAAACACACCCTTGGCTCCATCAGTGCAAGAACCCAGGCAGAGGCTGGTGCAATCAACTGCAACTTGCTCAGCTTTTTACAAAGCAGCCAGGAGGTAAATTCATCTCGTTTGTGTTCATGAAGAGAGGCCAAACAGACTGCAAGTTCTGGGTGGAACTTTTGACTTGTGAAAGAAGATTTGGCAAACCTTAATAGCATGCTAAATTCCAAGTGTCCTATTCAGTTTTTCTTGGCTCCATTTCTGTGCCATGTGGATCTTCCACAGCCCTACCCCACAGCCTCTTATCCTCTCCAGCTATAGCATAGCAGAACACCTAACAAAATGTGAAGTTTTCCAAATGGTTGCAAAAATTTGAATGTAAGAGGTCCAAAACTTGCTTGATTTTGCTGTCCCCCTAAGAGTAGAGAGGAAAACACAGAAGAAAACAAGCTGATGATGGTAATCAAGATTTTTCACTAGGAAGAGATTAGTGTAAGGGTACTAGTGTCAAGGGCATGTCCATGGAGCAAGGACTCAGAAGGGCTTGAAGATGACCTTGAAGTGCCTCTCTGTGCTGTGGCACTGCTTTACAGCAAATACGCACATGCAGATGTTCAGAACAAGCTTCACAGCTCTGGGAAGTCAGGCCAACCGCTGCTGCTTTGGTACCATTTCAGTCTATAAAGGCACAACCTGCTCTGTAACTTCTCCCATCCCTGAGCCCAACTACAGAGCTTTTGGGATCCTGAGAAAAGAGCAGGAGGAGGGCGGCTGGGATGAAGTGACAAGGTTGGAGAGTGGAGTGGTCTTGGAGATGTTCATGCTATAAGCCTCCATACCAAGGAGGCATGAAGTCATGCAGGGCAGTGAGAGCTCGGGGCAGCCTTGCTGTGATCGGCAGGCTGTGGCTGGATGCCTTCTCCAGGCCTCGCTCCAGCCCCTGGGGGTGGATCCTGAACCCAGCCTGGCTCTTAGGTTGGGCTGCAGAGCAAGGGTAGGCGGGAAGAAGAGAGAACAGTGGGCACTGCTAGGAAGAGGTGACCACAGGAGTGGCCAGACCTTCCCAGTGTCATAAACTGACAGTAGTGCAGCAGGCATGAAAAAACATGAAAAACTTGGATACAAAGGAAAATAAAAGCCTGAAAGTGTAGAACTTTTCTTCAGACAACACTGAGTAAAGCAGTGTATGTCTCTGCAGACTGGCAGTAACAACCAAAATAGTCCCTTCCCTGAGTGGCTTCAAACTCAAGCAGTAAAATCTTGTGAGTCTCTTTAAAGCAATCACTACGTCTACCTCGAAGTGTTTGTCATTTGTTAAAACCACTGACAAGCTTAGACCTCAAATCAGATCTGTTTTCTAATTTGAGGAGAGTGTCTGCTATATGATTAGTGTTCTCAATTTTCCTAGCTGCTAAAAACACCAGTTTCTGAGTATTAATGAGACTGTGTCTAACATTTTACCCTAATGTGTTAAGTCAGAAGCTGGCATCATGTAAATTAAAAAACTCAATTACGGAGTACTATGCAGATATCACCACAGATGCCAAGAAATTATAAAGAAGAGGGAGAACTGCTAATGTTTATTTAAATAGAAAATGACAAAATTACTAGGGAAAAAAAGGCATTTGTGGGCTTCAAAGTGATTCTCACCAAAAAACACAGAGCAAGTGAGAGCACAGCAAATCAAAAGCTCAGATGAAGGGTCCTTAACACTGTCAATGTAATGGCCTTGCTTTGCAGGATAGGCAGGCAGAGGCACTGCTGAACTCAGACTGCTAATAAATTGTTACATAATTTTTCTTTTTATCATTAGGCATCTCTGATATTCCCTCATTTGTGTGGACAAAGAGGTGGAGCATCTGGAAATAATGAATACATCTGAAGAAACGAAGATACATTAATCAGACTTACCACCAACACAAGGACGTTCATGAGCCGATCAATGCTCGTCCGTTTAAAAGTTGTTTTTCCACTGTTCTGCATTAGTTTGGTGTCTGGCCCTGGAGATAAAACACACTGACGAATTTTAGTAATAAAGCTTAGACATTACAAAGCTGATTCCCTTTGAGGCCCCACTGTGCTTTACAGCATAAATACCCATCACAGCTTTTTTGAAGGCAGCTACATAGAGTTTACAGTGCCAGTGGGAAATTTAGTCAGAAAAAGGTTAAGTCACTTGCCTTAGATTATATTGGGAGAGTCACATAAAGCCATTAATTCTGTATTTTGATCCTGCTCTCTTCTTTCAGCAGTCAATCCCTGTTTAATTACTTTTCACAGAATACCTGATACTCCTCTGTTATTAGTGACATGTTACACATCTCACATGTCTACAGCAGTATAGAAACAACATAATGTCTGTGCTCATAAAAACCATAGATCTAATGGTCTACAATAATATTATTGATGACCCTGATATTCCAGTATGGATTAAAATCACATAGAAATGATGTGGAATTTTTAATTGAATACACTTAAGAGTGAAAAATTTTGAACAAGCCTGGTGAGAGAAAGACTCTAGTTGGCCCAGTGTGGGCCAGTAAAGGCAGATTTAATTCAGCTTGAATTCTTAAACAGGTTTAATTCTTACATTCTTCCTTTAAAACTTCTTTCATGTACTTCGCTGCATGCATTTCTGAAATAAAAGACTACTGCTTACTAATGCACTTAATCAAGATGGAATCAGGTGTTGTAATGTAGCATTTGCAATCCAGTTTTCTCTTACAGACCACTACAAAAAATCTCCCTGTAATGTGCATAATTTCTAGCCTAGAGTTAAGCCAAGGGCTCTGATGTATGATTTTTTGTTCTTGCACCTGGGAGAAACATACTTCCAAAGAGGAAAATTCTTGGTTCCTTTGAGCATACTGGGTGTGATGTACTTCTGTGCTAGTGCTGCTGTGCTCTGCAATTCACACGTCATCTTTATTACCTACCGGCATAAATAACGAGACCAAAGCACCACTCTGTGTTCCTAATTGTACAGCCCCTCAGCAACATTTTCTCATTGTCCAGGGCATATTTCTCTCCTCGAAGAGTAAGAGTTCCTGTGAACTTATCCAGTTTGTTATTTGGTGCCTCACATCGGACTTCACCTGTAAAAGGAAGGTAAAAACAAAAAGATGGTGGAAATCTTCTTAGCCCAGAAAGATGTCAGTCAGTACTGCATTCTCAGCTGTTACCCAAAGAGGGAATATTTCACACTGTATCTGCAGTCCACTCCTGACCCTGTCATTCCCATCCTGTATCCTATATTTACTGATGTTTTGGGATATTGCTCCTTCCCCATATTCATGTCATAATCCCATGGACTACAGTGACTTATGGTCATATGTGGTGTTCCCCAGGGCTCAGTACTGGGGCCAGTTCTGCTTAATATCTTTATCAACATATGGACGATGGGATAGAGTCCACCCCCAGTAAGGTTGCAGGTGACAGCAAGTTGGGCAGAAGTGTTTATCTGCTTGGGGAAGGAGAGCCCTACAGAGGGCCAGTTGTATGAAGTTTAATACAGACAAGTGCCGGGTCCTGCACATGGGTCACAACAACCCCCTGCACTGCTACAGGCTCGGGGGAGAGTGGTTGGAGAGTGACCAGCAGAAAAGGACCTGGGGGTGCTGGTCGACAGCCGGCTGAACATGAGCCAGCAGTGTGCCCAGGTGGCCAAGAAGGCCAACGGCATCCTGGCGGCCTGTATCAGCAATAGTGTGGCCAGCAGGACTAGGGAAGTGATTGTGCCCCTGTACTCGGCACTGGTGAGGATGCACCTTGAATCCTGTGTTCAGTTTTGGGCCCCTCACCACAAGAAGGACATTGAGGTGCTGGAGTGCATCCAAATAACAGCAACAAAGCTGTTGAAAGGTCTAGAGAACAAATCTTACGAGGAGTGGCTGAGGGAAATGGAGTTGTTTAGTCTGGAGAAGAGGAGGTTGAGGGGAGACCTTATCACTCTCTACAAGTACCTGAAAGGAAGTTGTAGTGAAGTGGGTGTTGGTCTCTTCTCCCAAGTAACAAGCAATAGGACAAGAGGAAATGGCCTCATGTTGTGCCAGGGGAGGTTTAGATTGAATAACGGGAAAAATTCCTTCACCAAAAGGGTTGTC
>NW_010146873.1:0-253 GCF_000699245.1 Pterocles gutturalis
AACTACAATAACATTGGAAATAATAATGACTGACAACAATAGTAATATATACAAATATACAAAAGATACAGTAATAGTAATATATACAAATATACAGTGATACTGCTCACCACATGATGACCATGGCTCAGCTTGTTCCTGGCTAATGATCCCAGAGCAGGGAGAGTCACAAAACTGCAATCCTGGAACAGAGATAAGAGCCCGAGTGTCTGAGAGAGAGGGGCAACCCAGAGGGAGACAACCTGGCGCAAGA
>NW_010146874.1:0-2912 GCF_000699245.1 Pterocles gutturalis
GGGCTGTGCGGTAAAGGCGGCTGCCTGCGCCATCGTGTTCTAGAAGTGACCAAAACTCGCTGAGGAGGGGCTTTGTACCAGGGCCTGTAGGGACAGGACGAGGGGTAGTGGATTTAAACTGGAAGGGGGCAGGTTTAGATCAGATATTAGGAAGAAATGTTTTCCTGTGCGGGGGGTGAGGCAGTGGCCCAGGTTGCCCAGAGAAGCTGTGGATGCCCCATCCCTGGAGGGGTTCAAGGCCAGGCTGGATGAGGCTTTGAGCAACCTGGGCTGGTGGGAGGTGTCCCTGCCCATGGCAGGGGGTGGCACTGGATGATCTCTAAGGTCCCTTCCAATCCAAACTGTTCTGTGATTCTACAAAATCAGGGTCCTGTGGCAGACACCTACCTGCAGAGTGCAGGGTGAGATGTCTGGGCAGGTCAAGATCCGTTACACTGAAGGGTTTTAAATCCCAGTTCAACAAAACAGGAGCAGTTTGGTTTCTGCTTTGAGCATGAGGATGGGCTGGGTGACCCCAGGTCCCTTTGCAGTTGTGGAATGAAAAGTGTCCTGGTACCTTTGGTGTAGCTCTGGGCCATTAAAATGATTTCTCTTCAGGGTATGTGCTCAGTAACACGAGGCCTGAATTTTAAAACTGTTTTAATTATTTTGGTACAAGCCTGCATATGGCTCTCTATCTGGAGAAGTAGTGAAATTACATGTTGCACAAAGCCAGGGAGTGAAAACTGAGCAAATGGGATTTTGTATATAAACACTATTTGGAATGTTGCCTTAAAATGTTTTAACTTCAGTGGTTGACTAACACTGGTATTAGAAGTAATCTTTGGCAAATAATCAACACTACCCGCCTCTCAAGATGGCCCAGGTTTACCCTAACAAGTTGTGTAGACACAATTTCTTTGGGGCAAGCTATTTATTTTACAGTGTTTTGCTGATCGAACTAAGCTAGTACAAATATGGCTTAGAGGCAGAAAGTGTGACTTCACTGATACTGTTTAATTTGCTTGCCAAAGGAGTACAGGCTGCACAGGCGTTTCTGTTGGTAGAGCTGGCTGCACGGGGAGGCTGCTCCAGCGCACAGCTGTGGTATGGAACCTTCTAAGTGCAGATAACTCTCTACTGTGCTAGAAGCCAATCGCACACCCTGCCCTTTATCGTGCTGCCATGGTGTTTGTGCTCTTTGTGATCCTTTTGAATTCATTTGTGCTCTGGGAGTATCATTATTAAGGGATGGACTTTCTTTTTCCTCTCTTTTCTTTTCCCCAACCCTACCTTAAAATGACCAGCCTGGACTGTATTGGTATTTTCCAGCAGCCTCCAAGGTGTTTCTATGGTGGAAGCATCCAAAATATTGTTCCAGAAACTTTAATGTAGAAGTTCAGCTAACGGAGGTGAGAGCAGTGTCTGCTCTGGAGTCTGCCATCTGTGTGACGGTGTATATACTAGATTTGAAAGCATACAAGTATGTTCCTTTTAAAGAAATAAGCAGGAAAATGGCAATTCCTAATGAGTTGTCAGAACAGCCCTTGAACTGACAACGCCATCCCTGTGCCCTGAAGCAACACCAGACCAGTGCTGGTGCTACCACTGCTACCTTCTCCTTTTTTACAGTTGAGAATTTCTTTATCCCGAGCAATGAAGCACCTGAAAAACTCTCCAGCACCCCCAAACCCTCTCTCTGCTTGCTCTTACCTGGCAAGGAAATGGAAGACTAAATACAGGTGTGGTTGAAAGCACGTCAACTATACCCTGAGTATTTGCAAAGCAGTGGATTATTGGGATAAATTTAGGGATGATAGTCAGCCTTTCTATGTGTTAATCCTCTCTGCTACTGACTCTCTCCGTGGCTTTTACAACCCACCTCAGCTCTCTTACCACTCAGCTTTCCCCTCTGAGAAATAACGTTTAACTTGCACTCGTGAGGTAGGTGAATCAGCTTTAATTAAGATTTGTGGAGTGCTTTGTTGATAAGTTCCCTGTAAAGCTAGTTATTATTTTTTATTAACACGCAGATATTCTTAGCACCTGAAGTGAAAAATGACACAACACTGGGGATCTTCTGGGAAACAGCCCTGAGAAAGGAGACGGCGCGTGCTAGCAAAGGCAGTGTCACATCTCTTCTGGCTGCGCTTCACGAGGCAGCTTGCTCCTAAAGCTCTGACTCAACCCCCAAATCCTCTCCAGTCACTGGGAAATCTTATATATTCCTGGAAGTTAACTTGTGCTTTTGCAGCAGATTTATAGATCTTGCCCCCTTGCTGGATTTCTCGCAGAGCCTTCCTTTGGTGGGAAGGAAGCGCAGCTGCTCTCGCTGGCTTTGAAACACCTTGTTTCAATGATTCCAGTTGCTTTCAGCAACCCTTGCCTCTGATTATTCTGTCTGGGGTAGGGAGGGCTTGCCTGCTTGGCTGAGTGATGATCCTGATGGGCTACAGCCCGTCGCACTGCTCGGTGGGGATGTTTGGGGGTGAGAGGGGAGGAGGGAAGCCTTGCCCTTCCCCATGGGCCACTGGGGTCAGCGTCCCTGCAGCGCCTGGGAAGGCTGTCTTCATGGGCAAAGTAGCTTGGGGGCAAATTAAGCCACAGAGCTACATTTATGAAAGGTACTGAAGACGTGAGTTGAAGCAGTAACGGCTGTGTTCACTCTGCGTGGCTGGGTGGGGGCCCTTTCGGCAGGATGAGGAGCTCCATTGTATTTTGGGGAAGGGAAGGCTGTTAATTTAGCTCTGAGGTGTCACCGCTGCAGCGGTGTACGAGTGGCCAGATGGAGGATGCTAAAGTGAAATGCAGGGTGGGTAAAGCTTCCTTGTCCATGCCCCTGTCCTGAGGCCCGGTGAAGAGATACCCAGCCCCAGACTGGGCGACATTGGATGCTGGTGCAGGTTGGGGGTCCTGGTGGCCAGCAGGATGAC
>NW_010146875.1:0-210 GCF_000699245.1 Pterocles gutturalis
GCTGGCCTGCTCCTCGCCTCTTGCCCTTGCTCATGCAGGTGTTTAAAAAAATCCGAGCATCCTGCCTGGGTGCCCCCGGATCAGGACCAGGCACCCGCATCCCCCTTCTCAGCATCACCTTCACCTGTGATCCCCCGGGGAGGGGATGCTGCTGCCATCATTGGGACAATGTCCTTGTTCCAGCCCCGGGGACAGTTTGGGGGGCTGGGG
>NW_010146876.1:0-307 GCF_000699245.1 Pterocles gutturalis
TGAAATTTTATTGGGGTCAGAAGTTGGATCTCTCTCTGACGTGTTGTGTTGGCAGGCTCAAGTTGCTTCACCATGCCAACTGCAATTGGCTATGTGTGAGTCTGGAGACTATATGTGTGTGTGTGTGTGTGTCGCAATGATTAATGAAAAACTAAACAGTGAGTGGTAACAAATCCTGCCTCCCCCTGTAATAACTACTAGATGACAGACTTATTGCCTGCCAGTGTGCAGGCTGCCTTGCTTAAACCCCCTGGTTCAGCTGAATTGGAAGAAGCAACTCCCATAATCTCAGGTGCCCGACCAACCC
>NW_010146876.1:384-750 GCF_000699245.1 Pterocles gutturalis
AGAAGAGGAAGCATTGAAATCATTAGCCCTAGCCAGGGTTAAGCGGCAATACCTTCCAAGAGGTCTTCCGGCAAATGGTAGCAGATATATATATACCACAAAGGACAAAAACCGGAGGAGACCCTCAGCTAAGTAAATGTAATGGAAAAGAGCCAGCCTATCTCTGTGCAAAAAGGAGAAAGCAAAAATGGGGAAATAGAGGAGCACCTGCACTGACTGATGTGCATAAGTGGTTATGGAAAACATGTCTAGCTAAAGAGCTCTGCCTGAGTCAGTTAAATAGGCTGACAAACACCTGTTTTACAGCAATTCGCTAAGTTTGCCTTATCTCTGGGAGCCACACCCAGGGATGGCAGTGACACAGAA
>NW_010146877.1:0-1435 GCF_000699245.1 Pterocles gutturalis
CTGGCCCCAGCCCCAGGCCCCCATACCTGTGCCTACCCACCCAGCTGCTCCACAACTTTGTCCCCTTGCCCACCTGGCAGTGCTGGACTGGGATGCTCCAGGAGGACCAGCACGTGAGCAGCCACTCATGCCCGCTGTGCCTCAGCACCCCATGCACTGCAGTCCCCCAAGGGACCAGGGGGCTCCACTTGCCCGGACACCTACCAGGCACTGAACTCCGCTCTGTACACACAGGAGGTGCCACACACCTGGAGGAACTTGCTGGCCCTCTCAGGCTGGTCACCTGGAAGAGTAGCTTGGGGGGTGTCCAGGTCATCACACAGGTTGATGACATCTGGAAAGGCCAGGGTGGGGGTTGTGGGCTGCTGGCATGGTGAGCCGGGGACCTCACACCAAAAAAAAAGTGGGGAGCCTGTGCAGCATCCCACTGGAGATGGGACAAAGGACTGGTGCTGCTGCTAAGGTGGGGGGTGAGCTGCAGCCTCCCTGCTAGGGCTCACTGGTGTCAGGGACCCTCACCATCCTCCTCACGTAGGAGAGCAGCTGCAGGCTGGAGTAGTTGGTGTTGGCCAGAAAGTTCTGGTCATCTGCAGAGACAGCAGCAGTGGCCAAGGGCAGCAGGCGGCCCTGGCAGCAGCTGCAGAGCCTAGAGGCTGAGCCCACCCCACCACCCAGTGAGGCCATGGTGCGTCCCCCTTGTGCTCCCTGGCCAGGAGGGAATTAAACCCCCATGCTTGGTGCAGATGAACATGCTGCCGCTGTGAGCCTGGGACAGCGGGGCTAGGACAGTGAGGCTGGGACCACGGGGCTGGGACAGTGGGGCTGGGACTGTGGGGCTGGGATGGTGGGGCTCAGACTGTGGGACTGGACCCCACCATGCAGCGTTGGTGAGGTCAGAGGTGGGCGAGGCACAAAGCTCCTTCGGCGCTTCCCCTGGACCCCGCGAGACAAGACCAGCCAAGCGCCCAGAACAGCAGAGATTTATTGCAGTGGGAAACCGAGGGCCCAGGTGAAGGAGTGGTGGGGCCCTGAGGGTACAGCCAGGCTCACCCTGTGGCCCAGGGGCAGGAGCCCTTGGGGTTGGGGGTGACACAGTGGCTTGGCCTCTCTGGGCCTTGGAGGTCTTCAGTGTCCCCGTCAGTCAGCTAGTGGCTCCTGCATGCAGCGGGGCTTGTGGTGGGATGTCACCCTGCTCTCTGGGACGTCCCAAGGAAAGGGCAGGTGTGCAGTGCACCCAGTATGTTGCAACGCACCCAGAGCAGCACCCAGTGCACCCGATGAGTCCCACAGAGCATCCAGTGCAACAGCATACCCAGGGTGCTACACACTGCACCCCAAGCACTGCCCAGCACTGCCCAGCACATCCAGCGCACCATGCTCAGCTCACACCCTGCAACACACCCAGCACCCTGCAGTGCAGTACAGCTGGCAGGGC
>NW_010146877.1:1549-4246 GCF_000699245.1 Pterocles gutturalis
CCCCAGCACCTGGCAGTGCATTACAGCTGGCAGGGCTCAGGGGGCTGAATGTAGCCATGGCAGGGCGCAGGGCTAAGGGTCCAGGCATTTGGCAGAGGCAGGGTGGGAGTGGGGAGCAAGGCTCATGGGGTGGAAAGGTTTTGGGCAGCAGGGGTACGGAGCGTGCGGGGTGCAGGAGTGCATCACACTCCCACGTAGCTGTTCTTGTAGGGGCTGTGCTCATGGGGGGCAGCTGGGGCCCCAGGCATCAGCGATGGTGGGTGGTTGCTCCCCTCCCAGAGGGGCTCGTAGACCTCCTTGGAGGGCAGCTCACTCACGTAGCAGATATTCTCGCTGTAGTTGGGTTTGAAGCTCTCCACAACGTCTTTGGGGACTCCAGCCCATTCCTCCGGGGAGCAGAGTGGGGTGAGAGGAGCCACCACCCAGCCCAGCCCCAATCCCATGGGGCAAGGGGTGAGCCCAGGGCAGGGTTGCCCACAGCCACCTTACCTGGAAGTTGCCGTTGTGGGTGATGAAGAGCTCAGTGAAATTCTTGCTGGGGTTGGGGATGCGGGGCATGAGGATTACCCACACCCTGCACAGAAGAGATGTGTCAGAGGGGAAGAGCCCCAGCTCTGCTGCCCCTGCCAGCCCCTTATGCTCACCTTTCCATGCGCACCAGCAGGATGACAAGGACCACCAAGAGCAGGCAGGAGGCAATGGGGATCAAGACCGTGTGGATCCAGAACCAGTGCAGCTGCTCCTCCGCCATGCCTGGAAAGATCCAGGGTGACATGGACACCCAGTCAGTGCGCTGCCACTGCTGCTGGTGGCCCTTCATGGGTGGCCATGGAAGCTCATCATTGTCCATGGCACGGCTCAGCTGGGAGTGGAGGATGGAGAAGGGGCCATCCCCAAGCCCTGCCATGGTGTCACCACAACTGGCTGGTGACCCTGTCCTGGACTGGCTGTGCCAAGGCTAAGAAATACCCCTGGCAAAAGTCAGCACATCCTGCTGGTAGGGGGTGTTTGGCTTCCAGAAGTGCAGAGGACACAGGGGTCGATGCTGCTGCCTGCAGCCCAGGCACCGAGATGGGTCTTGCACCTACAGTTGCTGCCTCACGCCAGTTTTCCATTTGCTTGGCCATCCCCCACCTGCGGAGCCCCACCATGCCCCAGCCTGTCCCATCCCACCGCAGCCCCGAAACCTACCCTTGCTGGTGGAGTTGCTGCCCCAGGCCACGGGGATGCTCCACTCACTCCAGAGCTGGGTGTTGCCACAGTAGCGGTTGATCTTACTGCGCACGTAGAAGGTGTAGTACTTCTCATAGTCCACACTAGGGAAGGAGAAGACGTCTCCGTTCACTCGGTGTTCCTGCAGAGAGACATGGGCCATGCAATGAGGGCCAGCACTGCTGTAGAGGCTGGTGCATGGCTCATCCCCAGGCACAACTGCGAGGGTGCAGCATCCGGGGGGACTCGCACCGTCCAACTTGTGTCCTTGTTGCTCTTGTACTTGACAGCGTGCTCCAGGCAGTGGGCTGTGGGGTATGGGGAGGTCCAGGTCAGCTGCAGCTGGTTGCTGCTCATGTTGCGGATGGTCAGGTTGACGGGTGCCTCCGGTTTCACTGCAAGGCACAAGTGATGCCTGGTGAGTGCCATTCCCATGCCCTGGTTGCCCCATGGCCAGCCAGAACATGGTGGGGCAGCCCTGCAGACCCACAGTCCTGCAGAGGAGAGTGGGTGCCCCCCCCAACAACTCCTCCATACCCAGGTCCTGCAGCTCCATGTGCTTGCTGGGGATCTCCAGGGTCTTGCCACCAAGGCTGGCATTGACGAGGACACGAAAAGGATGGAACTGGATGATCTCACTCCGGTTGAAGTGGCAGCCGGCGCTGATGCCCCGGTCCTGCAGGTAGTGCTTGCACTCCACTACAGGGGACCTGTTCTCATACCTGTGCCACAGCAGGTTACTTCCTGAGACCCTGCACACCCCGGCCCTCCCTGGGACCCCTCTCCCTGGCACATCCCATTCTGCCTGTGCCACAGACAGAGCCACCCTGGGCTCAGGGAAGAGGAGCAGGCTGATGCGAGGACCAGCAGTGCTGACAGGAGCCTCCTGTGCAGGAACCCGCTGCTAGACACTCTGCTGTGGGGCTGGCCGTGAGGCAGGGGCACCTACCAGTAGTAGAGGGAGTAGTTGGCCTTGAGCATCTCTCTGCTTCCCCATGTGCAGGTCATGTACTCCTCGTTGAAGACGACACACTCCACCCCTGCAAGCGGGAGACACTGCTGGGCACTGCAGAGGTGGGTGGCTGTGCCAGGGCCCAGGGGTGCACCAGGGAAACATGACAGATGGCAGGGGTCCCTGTACATCCCCATCAGCCTGCCTCCATGAGAGCTAAACAAGCCCAGCTCTTCCCAGCGGAACTGCAATGCAGCCTGCCCTGCAATGCCAGGCCCCCCACCACCCCATTCACACATGCTGCGTCGCTGATGCTTGTGCTGCCAGCAGCCCCACATTTTTCTCCAAAGGACTGCCTGCCAAGCAGGCATCCATCCTGCATCCATTCTCTTGCTCCAGACATGCTGTTTTGCCCCAATTCCTCAATCTGCACCCCTTAGTCACCCTGCAGCAGCTGTTTGCAGCCCTGGCACTGTGGGACAGGACAGAAACCCCTCCCTGCCAATCCACAGAATCACAGAATGTTAGAGATT
>NW_010146878.1:0-474 GCF_000699245.1 Pterocles gutturalis
TTCTATGATTCTATGATTCTATGATCTCCCACCAGACTTTGTGGTCAGGGCACACATCTGCTGGTCCCTTTGCAAGGTTTATGCATTTATATATCCTGTTACTGGTTAACCTGAAGTCCCTAAACAGGCATTGAAGTAGGGACTGGAGACCAAGCCTCTTGCATCCTGGGGAGGTTTGTGTGCTGTTTTCTCATTTGTAACGCTCTTTTAATGCTTTTTTTATACTTGAGCAATAGCTCAGGTGTCCTGCCTATTAGCTGAAGCTGTGGCAGTGGATCTGCCGTTCCCAGTGGATCTGCCTTTCCCATTCAGATCCAGAGCATATGAGAGGCAGCTGTGCTCACTGAGGAACCTGCACGGCGTGGATACGGCAAGTGCCTGGAGATGGGCAGGCGGTTTGCCAACAGCGCAGAGGATTCCTGAGACGGTCGTGTCTGGTTGCTGAACGCTGGCTGGTTATTATTCACTCTGCCA
>NW_010146878.1:534-1267 GCF_000699245.1 Pterocles gutturalis
GAATGAAGAGCAATGTGGAGTAGAAGGCCAGTGGGATTGGCAGCACAGGGTTTGGAGTCCTGATTTCAGGGAGATTGATGAGATGTGGTAAAAGAGGGTGACTCTTAGCTAGCTCTGTGAACATTTTAAGATGCTGCTAACAAGGTGGAAGCTTAGCCACCGCAATACCAATATCTCATTTCAGGCTGATGTCATTTCTAGTTGGACACTAAATTTAGCCTTTACAAAAGTGAGAATGAAAGATAAGGGTGTAGTAAAAGCCTGTGGCTGTTCTGCTCCAATATGCTAATGAAAAAATATTGGCTCTCTAAAGCTGGAGGAACAGTTTTAAGAAGTGTCTCCTGTTCCTCCTTGAAAATTGTATTTGTTCCCAGAGCTTGAAAAACCCACACGCCTCCGTCCTTAGTGCTGGGACTGATGATATGATGAAATGGGGGAGGCAGAAGTCCAATATGCCATTCCTGTGTGTAAAGTCCTGCAGCTGCTTGACTCTCTCCTCATAATCTAGGGTACAGGTATGCCCCTGCCCCTCCTACAAAGGTACCAGAGATTAGAGAGAATAACCAGCAGGATGCCTTTTCCTCTAAGCTGCTAGACAAGAAGGGATTGTAAAAATTTGCAAGGAGGTTACAAAGCAGCTGCTGTCCCAACAAGCAGACATCCCAAGAAGCCTTCAGGAAGCAGCCTGGCAGCAATCCCTGCCTCTTCCCTGGTGCCACTGTCCCCTTGTCAC
>NW_010146878.1:1281-1558 GCF_000699245.1 Pterocles gutturalis
CCGCCTTGCAGTCCTACGTCCTCCTCTCCGCTGCTTGAGCTACCCATCTCGCTGCTTGGTGAGCCTGTTCCTTGAGAACGCTTACACTCATCTGTAGGAGATCTTCAGTAGGCAGTCCCAGGGTCGGCGTGATGTAGTTGGCGATGTCTGTCATTTCCCACAGAAACGGCCGTATGAAGCAGCAAGCCTGCCACACAACCACCTGTACTACCGCTCTCCCTTTCACCTCTCCAGTGGTAGCCACGAGGCTCATAGACTAACAGACAGAGGAGATGCT
>NW_010146878.1:1642-2066 GCF_000699245.1 Pterocles gutturalis
CTCCGGTCGGCTTCAGGGGCGAGTGTGAGTTTCCCGTGCTTGTGCATCTGTCCCCAGCTGCCAAGCACTGGGATCGCCTCCTGTGTGTGCCGAGACCCTCTGTTGAGACATCAAGGGAGCAGGGCAAACATGGGAGGAGGCTGACCTCAGGATTTGAGTTTCACTTGCTTGTAGTTGAAGAGGTGGCCAAAAAAGACTAAAGTTTTCAAGGCTGGTTCCCTGAAGCAAAGGAGTCTGGAGGGCTCCTTACAGCCCTGAGGGAAGGCTGCGTGTGGATAAGATAGGGCAAGGGGGGAATGTCGGCCAAACTGTTTGAGATGCTGACTGAAGGCGGGATTCCCACAGTCCCTGGCTGCAATGTGGGTGGGTGTCCTTGGCTGCAGTGTGGGTGTTATTCAGAGGAAACTTTTCTTATTCCAAATAT
>NW_010146879.1:0-12639 GCF_000699245.1 Pterocles gutturalis
TAACATTCTGTGATTCTGTGATATTCTAGCGATAATGTCTTTAGTTTAAACGGGAAAAGAAAGAGATTTGCAGAAAAAGGGAAAGTAATTTTTTAAACACTTTTTTTTGGTAGAAAAATTATTTAATATAAGGATGAATAATGGAATTCCTAACACTTATGAAGTGGACTACCCCCCATTACCGGTCATTTATTGTTGTGCTATTCATAATTCTCTCCACTTGCTGCACAATTACATGTTATAAATAACAATGTAAAGAGTCAACAATATAGACTGATGAAGCAAAAAATAACCACGAGCCAAATAAATGTAATAAATTCTAATCTTCTGAATTCAGAGCAAATGAAGTTACTGCTTTAAAGTATTTCATGCTTATTGATTATCATTATAAACCTGATTCTAATAAACTAGTCTTTCTGAAACAGTTCTCATTAATTATGTTGTGCCTATATTTAATAACTAGTGCATTAGTGAATTGGTCCGTAAAATGGTCTTAATAACAATTTTACAGTTAAACAGTAAATTGCTGAATAGGATGACATCTTTTTTGAACAAATAATACAGCAGTATTGGTAATTGAACAAAAATACTATCAATGAGAATATCCTCCATATTTTTTCATGTGTTGTTAATAAGACTAAGGGAGTTAGTTGCTTGAATCTCCCTGCACTTAAATGCTATTTAAGTTTTTTATTTTCTGTAGGTACCTTTGAGGAACTTGGGTCAACTGTCTGATACTGTTATTACGGCTACTTTACAAATGGAATACTTGGTTACAAAGATATTTGGTAATGAAGGGGGATTAGATGCCAAGCCCCCGTTTGGAATAGATTAGAGCAAATAATTTTTTAATCCTAGCTTTCCAGAGTACTGCTTTAGCTGAGGCAGAGTGATTGTTTTAAACAAATAAAATCCCTCAACTAATAATTTATTAAATAGCACTGAACTCACTTTCTTTTGTTGGGTGTTTTTTTGGGTTCTTTTTGTTGATTTTTTTTAACTAAAAGTAGCTGTCAAAATGGTATTGAGTTATGTGTTGAGCCAGTGGTTCCATATGGTTTGTTAGTCTACAAGCATTTTCAGTTGGCTGGTGTTTCCTTTTTGAAACTGGAATAGGTAATATAGCTTCTGAAGAAGCTTCAGGCTGAAGAACTGGGCAGCTGGGTTTCCCGGCTGTTTTTACTTGCTGCTTTGCTGTTTCATATGAATTTTCATTTACTAGTATTGTTTGTGAATCTGTAAAAATATGTTACATGGACTTGAAAAACATTTATGGTTGTGCAGCTTTTCATTTTCTGCAGTCTGGATCATCCATGTTATTGTACCCTGTCTCCAGTTTAGAAGTGTTTATAAGCAGGTGCCTAGGACAGAGTAGCAGTATGATATTTCCCACAAGGATCTTCCAGTCACCATCCCAACTCAGAATTGTAGTTTCTGTTCAGTTGATTTACCAAATGGATTTTTCCTCCATGGCTGTTTCCAGCGCTCCCCAGAACCCATGCCAGCTCTCTCTGCTTATAGCAAGAAGTACCAAAGCTTAACTGCATGCTGGCAGTGAACAGCTTCCCTTTGTTTATTTCTGAGTTTCAAGAGTTCAAAACTTTTCTAATTTGTTTCCACCACAGCTGATGTGGTTATCAAACTCAGGAATATGGACCAAGTTCTGTATTCAATGGGGGAACCTGTCTCTGCTTTTCTTATCATTAGTCAGTGTCAGTAAGCTGAAAGGCAAGGGGGTGATGAAATTTCAAGACATAAAATTAATTTATACTATTAATATACAGTAATTAAACTTTTTTTTATAACCAAAATCATTACATTTGAATCAGTCCATGGGGAAATGCATTCGTCTTCTCGGGTTAAAAAAAGGAAACTATACTACTGCTTTTAACATTTCAGATTAATGAAGAATGAATAAATGCTTAAAGTCATCTTTCTCATTGGTTGGGCTAGTTTTTTTGTGGCAGATTGATAGATTTTCCTGCTTACCTCTGTATTCCTGAACAATAAGTGCATCTTCAATTTTCCTTGTGTGTTGAGTGCATTGAGGCCAATATTTTGTGCTTCATTTAGTTGTTGGCATGATGGAAAGGAGAGAGAGAGAAGGTATAACTGAGAGAAAAACTATTACATTGCAATAACAACATGCCAGTGGAAAAAGATTTTGGAGGAGGTAAATGGCTTTAAAAGGTATAGAGTGCTGGTCAATTGGTCCTTTTTTTTTTTATCTGTTAAAAATACTTTTGATTGGTGTTGATGTTGGTGATGTATTTGTTGAGAAAACTGCAATGTGGCTCTGCTCGTAGCCGCTTCACTTGAGTTAAGCTTCAGTTTTGTCATTCTGTGTATTCTTTAGTTCACAGCTCTAAGCCTTCTAACGTGCTAATAATGGTTTAGTAGGTTTTTTTTTTTGTTTTACTTCCTGATTATGGGTCACCACTCTATTCATCTGAGACAGGCAGGAAATGCGCAAAAGAAACGAAAACTGGAAAAATTCCTGTATTGAGGCTGAATTTTTTGATTGGGGGGAACAAAGGCAAAGATGTTGACAATGTTATTTTGAACTGGATTACTCTTTTTAGCTGATCTAGAAGTTGTCCTCTTCCTGTAATGCTCCCTCCTTGAGATAGTCTCTCTACATTATCTCTGGTGGACGTGCGTGAGGTTGATGCTCTCTGAACATCTATTGTTTTGTGTAGACTGGCCACAAAACCTGTTTTTCTTCCCTGTCTGTGGGCTTAGCGCAGGCTACTATGCTTTCTTCTTTTAATTGTTACTTTGGTCTCCACCATTTTCCTGATTTCCTGACATACTGCTGCTTACTTCTTTTTAATGTGTTTTTTGGGTGTGTGTTTTTGGTTTTTATTTATTTTTTTTGTTTTGTTTTGTTTTGTTTTTGGTTGGGTTGTTTGTTTGTTTATTTGTTTGTTTTTTTTAACCTGTAAATTATTAGAGCCACCTTCCAGGAGCTGACCAGCATGAAAGTCCTCTCCTTGAGCCTTTAGTAGGAAAGCCTTTGCCACTGTTGACCATTCAGGGTGCCTAATGTCTGTCAGATTGACCCTGAAAAGAGGATGTGATTAGAGACAGAGTCGTAAGATACCTACACTCCATCAACTGTATAGGTACTTCTTACAGCAGGGCAAAATGCTTGGAATTCAGATTACTTCTTCCTTGAATCGATCTGTGTGCGTGGTTTGAAGATTTACAGACCTCACAGAAGAGATCCTGCCCAGTCATCAGAGTCAGATCTACTCTGCCAAGCATTTTCTTTGTGTCTGGCCAAGTGTGTCCATTGCTGACACTGAGTCAGAGTTGAGGCCATCCTGTGGCTGCGGAGGATGCTGTTGGATGCTGATGGGTTCCCCGGCCCTGAAAGAGGGCATGGTTAAAGGGAAATGAGTGCTCACTTTGAGCTTGCAAACGTTAGCTTCAAATAACATGTTTTTGTCTGATTTTTCACTCTGTTGTAACAGAAGTTATTCTGCAGAGAAAGACACATTGATCACTGTACAAATAATGTTTTGTTAAGGCTAGTTTGCCAGTGCTTAAAACAGTAATGAATGGGGGAGAAGGGGTGAGAATATGAGTTGATGTCTTGAACTGATGAATATTCCATTAGCTGTCCTAGTTTTTTCTCCTCTATTTTTCTGTGATTTTCTCTGAGTTTCTATGGTTAAGAAGAAGATTCCTATAAAATCAAGGTAAAATTCAGTATTGATAAATACTAAGTGAAAAAGGATGTGTGGAATATTTTAATTTATGCATTGATTGACTGTGAACTAATCACTTATCTGTAGGATTGATACTCTGGAGGTATGATACACCTTATGAAAATGATAGTTCAGCGGTAGTCAACACAAGTAACAGAATGAAACATCTTGTTCCCACTGTTTAAGCACACAGTGGTGCATCTCCATCTTGGACACTGTGCACAGTTCTGGTTCGTCCATGTCAAAAAGAGCATACTAGGACAAGAAAAGGTACAGAAATATGTGGAGTTATCGAAAAGCTTGTGGGTGAGGAATGACGAATAGCTGAGGGAGTCTTATCCTGAAAATGTTTATGGTATGTTAAAAGTGAATAGGGAAGGCTATTCACTATTTTCCATAGTATAAGACTCCGGAGGCAGTGAATTATTGGATTGGGGTTTCATAAGAAATAAAAAGTAGACTAGCTGCAGAACTTCTTGCTGTAGTTTTTATATTAAAGTATCTTCTCTTGACCACTGTTAAAGACAGGACAGTGATATCTGACTGACTGGCTCCTGATGACTTGTTGCTGTTAAGGTTCAGTATGTTTATTCATGATCCAGATGGAAAACAGAAAGTTCTCAGAAGACAGGGGTGGGAGGAATGGTTACAGCCTGGGGCAGCTCTGTAGAGTAACTGGGACCATTTGGCGAGCTGGACTTGATAGATCCAACATTCATTTTAACATGGCCAAAAACGTTGTCATATGTCCAGAAAAAGAAAGTAGTTTGCACTTGCATGTTCCAAAAAACAGTTCCAAAATTGTGTCAGTGAAAAGCAGTTAATTATAATGGTGCATAATCAGTTAAACATCTGTTCCTGGTGTGATATTAGTAAAAGTGCACTGATAATACAATCTTAGATCCAAAAGTGGGGAATAAAAAGCAGAATTAAGGAGTAAGTATTGCATTTGTTTGCTGCTACGGAAAAAAATGACTAGAAAAAGATGTTATAAGTATATTTTAAAATTTCAAGGGTGATTTAAGAACTAGAAAATGTGCTATATCCTTAAATGTCTTCTCATAAATCTCTTTCACTTGTTTGAGGTTAAGAGGTTGTTTGATCATGTCTCATAGGTGTGTACACATAATAAAGATGTATGATATAAAAGATAATTTTATTTGAAAAATAATGAAGTACAGTCATTGAGAGCTCAAACCAAATTCCAGTGGAAATCTAAGTGTGAGTAATTAACATTTGGAAGACGTAGGAACTGTAATGGATATTTCATTCCTTCTTCAGTTAAGAATGAATATTGTAAAAGCTCAACAAGAAGTTAGTGGCTTGATACAGCTTTTACTGGGAGAGGTTCTCTGAATCATATGACACAATCACATTGGTCTCTTCTGAAAATTAAAATAAACGAGCTGGTGAAAATCTGCTTCTAGTATGTATTCACACATACCTACGTGTATACTACCAAACCCATGATTTAAGTGTTTCTGGAGGTATGGAGTTGTAAACATCAAGAGAATCTATGCAGTGTTTCTTTGTGTATGAGAGAAGTGGCCAGTCTAGTATAATACTTGTAAAAATGTGACTAATTTTTTTAATACAGAAGTTAATCATGGTAGTATCAAAATAATTTTGTTGACTGTACAGTAGTACACTGTGTATTTGGAAATACTCAACACTGGAGAGTTTCCAAGTGTCTTTTGGCTTGACACTGGCAAACGTGTTCACCAGGTGTACTTCATCTGTGAATAGTTCTTCTGCTTTGAATTCTGCCAAATACTCTGACTCCAATTTAACTCTTGAGATGTCAGACCCAATTATTTTAATGGCATTTGTTCATTATTTGTTGTTGCTCAACTAATAAATTTCTTCTTTAAATTTAATCCTTACCACTTTACCTACAAAATATTTACAACAGAAAAGAAGTTCAATAAATATATTAGCATAAGAAGTTGTGGTTTAAAAATAATGCATGCATCTGTAATGAACTTTGTTTCGGTTTTTGCTGTCTGTTGCTGCCAGTAGGATTTTTATTGGGTGATGGGCGTTGGTAAAAGGGATTCTACTAAAAACCAGTATAGCTGTAAGTCAGTGTATAGCAGCTTTATTGCAGAGATGCAGGTTGTAAAGAGCTTTGTGATTTGAACGTTACCATCCTTTGATCTTTAAGTTACTCATTAAATTTAATGTTTCAGTAGCTACTGTTTTTAAAGTCTTCCTCTGTACCCTGTATTTTAAATTTTTTAAAAAGTGATTTCTGTAATTTGGCACAGTTTCTTTCCTGTACTAGGAAATGTGACCTTTTAGCCATATTAAAAAGTTTTCCTTTTGGTCTTTCTTAGGTTTTTTTTTATAATTTATACAAGAATGGATGTAGTTATAATTTATAAAGACAGGGTAAACAAGGTAGATGGCTACTCTTTCCACATCACTTTCAATCAAGTTTATAGTTAGTTGGAGAACCTACAGCTACAGCTTGTGTGTATATGAAATTGGTATGTTTTACTTACTGAAATGACAACTGAAATGACATAGTAATCACCCTGAGGATTCACTGGTAAGGTCTTATGTAATCCAGCATTATTTTTGTGTTATTAATGGATAATCTCTTGTGTAACAGGTATAAGTACATATATTATACTGAAATTTTAAACCCAAAGGAGTAATTCAAGGTATTGGAGGAAATCTTCCTACTGACAATTCTTTAATGACAAATGCTTTCTAGATGGTTAAGTTACTGTTGCTTCAATTTGTGAAGTAAAGACGTTTGGAAGGGGTTTGACAATGCAGCTCACTTTCAGCTTTCAGCTTTCGGCTGTGTAAAACATCATGAGTGATAATTTGGGATTAAATTAGAGTATGATGCATAGCTGCTGGGGGGGGGAGGGGTTGTGCTTAAAAATAGTAATAATAAAAAAACCAAAAACACTTAAAGCCAGCAAACTTTCTTCTCCTCAGTAACTTAAAACTGCGTGACTGATTTTTCCTAGACAATGTGCAAACTATTATAAAAGTATTCAAGAGCAAAGTCCTTTGCCAGAATTCAGTAGCAAGATCTTGAAATGTTTTTATGGCATCCATGCTGCAGGCATTAAAGGAAGCTGCTGTTCCCTTGCTCTCTTCAGAGCTCTTCACTTCGTCTGTAGTGTCTCCAGATGCTATCCTGCTATTCTGGTGTTGGCAAAATGACTGTTGCCTGTTTCTGCAAACAGGTAGTTTTTTCACAGAAAAAGCCTCTCTAAGTCGCATCAGTTTAATGGCACCGTTAATGAGATCTCTGTGTGACAGTTTTATGGTACAGCATGTACGATCAAAGGTCGTTAGTCTTATTTAATACAATATGTATTTATACAGAATTTTGATGGAGTATATATCCAAATGTTTTTTTGCGGTAAATCTTGACAACAGCCAAGCTGAGAAAATACAGACTGACAAGAGAAGCTGGCACAAGAGTAGCAGAATTTATACTCTAAGGATTTATAAAAATATAAAAAGATATTGAATGACTTGAACCAAGGTTTTTCTGAATTTAATTCTTCCCAGGACACAACAATTGTACAGTATTTTATTTAGGCATTTAAATTATGAGCCTGGTGAGAGTGATAACTGCAGGCTTTGGGACTCATGTCAAGAACACGGAGTGCAGAACACGTTCTGTGTTCTTTCAAGGTGAATAAAATCTTATTTTACTTTAATGAATATAGAAAGGGGAAACTTACTTGTACCAGTCTGACAGAAATACATCAATGGATCCTTTAGTGCAAGATAATAGCATGGTACTTGATTCATTTTAATCATGTGCATGAGAGAGATGAATTCCCTTTTTTCTGTAGTGAGAAATCAGCTCTGTGTAGCTGCTCCAGTATTCAAAGTCAAGATCCCTTTTTTTTTAAGTAATGTCCATTACTTTGTTATTTTTGAAGGTATTCAAAATACAAATTTTAGTTTGC
Organism: Pterocles gutturalis; assembly: GCF_000699245.1. Lineage (NCBI taxonomy): Eukaryota > Metazoa > Chordata > Aves > Pterocliformes > Pteroclidae > Pterocles > Pterocles gutturalis. The sequence goes on from NW_010146879.1 coordinate 7,658, forward strand.
CCAGAAGAAACGTTTTGCATAGTCTGTGACAAAAATGCAATATTGTAGTATGTATTTTCTGATTTGAGTACCTAGTTGACTTTATTTTAGCATTTGCCAGAATCTGTAGTCTGGCCTAAAGCTAAATTTATTCCATTTTTGTTGGTAATATTTGTTGCTCTAGTTGCAAACAAGTGAAAATTTTTTTATGATACAGATGATTTGTGGAATTGAAGTCCATGTTGTATTTTGATAGTTCAGTCTATCATTTCTCTGCTAATAAGGTAAGTGTTGAAGTTGTCCAGAAGTTACATTCAGTATAAAAAACTACACCTTACGGACAGACCAATGGTCCTCTTAGGCAGATACTATGTATATAAATTCTGTCATTTGAAAAGTATGAATTTAGGTTGTGGGATTATTGTTTTTGAGAGGATAGGAAAAAAAAAGAAAAATGAGAGGGAGCAGTGGTGATGCAGAGCTGGTAGGAAATCAGTAAACTGCTAAATATCATATAGATTCAGATGAAAATTGTCAGTATAGTGAAATACCATCCCTCAAGTAAATAATGGATACTGCTTTAGTTGCTGGGGGAAGGCTGAATGATTCATTTGCACTTTCTTTCAGTCCTATTGCATTTTCGCATCTACCTACCACGTTATTACCATTTTCTTCCATTATGGTAATACAAAGAAGAACCGTTATGCTGGATTTCTCGCATATACTGTAAGGGAAATGGCCAAACCATTTATTCTTTTTATGCATAAAAAGTCATGGATGATGTGGTAAAATGGTGATAGCTCCTGGTAATAAACAAAACCATTGCTGCGTTGCTTTCCTAAGCCTGACTGAATGGCTGGTCTGTAGGGCTCATGGCAGAGGTGTGAGAGTAAGTAGGGGTTTTGGGGAGGTCAGTCGTCATGTGTTTTCAGTGCTTCCAAGAAGTTTCTGCCAAGCACAGAAGCTCAGTACTGTATAAGTACATTAATCGACCATCTGCTTTGCTTTTGCCTGTACTTTCATCTGACATCCCCTGGGATGGGGGTAGTGGTGACCAGAAGGAAGCATTTCCTTTCCATCGTCACTACATAAAATACAAAGGCTGCTGTGATGATGCTTGAGAGTGAGAAAGTAAGGTGCTTTAATCTGCTTGGAAATTTTGTCTGAGATAAAACGGGCTGTTTGCCTGGGATTTCCAGGTACCTGGCAGCCGGGCAGGAGCCGTGATGGGGAGCAGGCACCTGGCAGCCCAGGGTGTTTGTGCAGGTCTCCAGTGCAGGCAGTGCTGTGGACCCATGGGGGGAAAGAGCTGGTGCTGAGGACTGGATGTCGATCCTAGAGAGATTTCAGTTGTTACTTCGGAGTATCAATGAACTGCTGCTGTAGAACTCCATCTGGGGGTGAGGGGGAGTGCCTGTTTGTGTTTAAATTCAGACCAGCTCTAGTCTGGTGTCTCAGACTGAATGTTCCTCTCCTTCTGAAAGGCATTAGGTGCATTCCTGGAGCAGAGCCTGAACTTGATTTCACCCACAAGAAATCCCATCAGTGTGCTCAGAGTGTGTTTTGTGCTGCAAACCAAAGCACAAAAGTGGGCACGAGCAGGTTTCCCTTCAACGCACACTTGCGTCCTGAACTCAACAGGACACCAGCCTGGGGACACCCTGATCATTGCTGAAAGACTGGAAGGGACGGTGTAGATTTTGCTACTAGTCAAACACAATGAATGTCCCAAACCAGTTCTTAAACAAAAAAAGAGAAAACAAACCCCCTCCAATTTCCCCATCTAACTGTATGGAAGCAATGACCAGGAGGAGGTCTAGATTAAACCCCTTCTTATTTCTGTTCTGTCATAGTAAAAAGACTTTTCAGTTCTCTTTGGGAGCAAACAGACTAGCAGATCTTCAAAGCTCTGGGCAACTCAGAGCCCTGTCACACATACTTGAAAATTACTGGACATAGTTTCATATATTAGGTCAGAAGTTTAGAGGGATTCTACATTATTTCTGTACACGAAATTCCTCAGTGTTCTTGATAGGCTGTGTAGTATTTTTGTGCCTTTCTGGTTTATGCTATGACATGGCTGAGCTCATGAAAGTGAGCTTATCATACACCTTGTGAGTACCTGGGATGAAAGGATTTTTGATATTTACTAGGATCAGTTCTAAAATGTTCACTGAAAGTTTTATTGAATATAATATGAAATAGTAGCACTGAGAGGCATTCAGAAGTGTTTTAAATAATCAGCTAACTTAATTTGTTTGCCAGTATTATGGATAGTGTATTTTGAAATGATTAAGGTATTTGAAAAGGAAAGGCATTAGTTCTATTTTCAGAGTGCTTTTGTCTTGCAATAATATGATTTCCTATTACTTCAGCTGATGACCAGGACACAAATTCAGCAGTTATCTGGGTGCAAAAGACAAAGTCTGGGACAGCAAAACAAGAAACAGGTTAATTATGGCTGTTGCTTAAGACTTCCAACAACCTTCTGACTTTGACACTTAGTGGATTCTTAAGACAGATTCATTTTTATTAGCTTGCTTTACTACAGTGAATTTTAGTTTTAATATTATGTTACAAGATACGTGGACTATTTGAGCCAACACATGTAGGTTAAACATCCTCCTGTTGGAAAAAAAATAAATCATTGTAAGCAGTGTTATGTCACCAGAGAATTCAACTTTTGTACTACTCTAAATCAAAATTCAGGGGATTAGGATTGTCCTAGATTATGTTTAAGCCACTGGCAGGGTCTCGGACTTGAGTTTCAAAAGTCAGTGTTGCCTCTCAACCAGCTCTGCAGGGCAGCTTTGAAGTAGGCTCTTTACCTTTAGGGCAGCATGTTCTACATTAATATTCTTTAAATAAATACATTAATTTTCAAGTTGTTACAAGCTGCCTTTCTTCCTTTCTTGTGAAGTTTCATTAGCTGAGCAGGGGAAGCTGATGTATTTCTCTGTTTTCAAAAGAATTGTAATTCACAGAAAATGGGAGGAAAATACTTTAAAAAAAATTATCTCCCCCATCCCCCTCTGCCTTTTCTGCTGGGATGTTTTTAGTTGAAACTTATTTTATACACTTCTAGATGGTCTTCTAGCTGTAGCTGGCATCAGTTGGTGTAAGTCTGGCCTACTACCTATGACAAAGTAAGTCTAAAAGTGAAGCTGACAGCTGCAGGAGTGCTTAGTAATTGTAGTTTAGAACCTGTGTAACACACTTAAGAAAAATATTTGTGCATTGTTTTGCCTTTTGGGAAGTTCTTATCCAGTTGATGTGTTTGCTGGCCAGTCATTCTCATGTGAAGAAGCTGGGATCACATCCTGTTTTAGTAAGGTTGTGGGTCCTCTTTGATCATCTTCGAAGTCCATTCCTGACTGTCTGAATCCAAACTGGAAAAAATAGCTTCCTTCCATGGGACTGCTCTCTGCATCGAAGTGTTGATCTGGAGACAGAGGTTCTGATGAGACAATAAGCATAAGGGGAGTGATAGTGGTGTCTTCAGATGGTAAGTTATATATTAAAAATAACAGGTGTAGTCCTCAGTGTCAGTTAAGGGTAAGAAAGTGATGTATGTGAACAAATATGCTATGGCAATTCAACTGTTTCTGCATGAAAAGTCATTGTTATTGTTTATTTTTAAAGTATCATGAAGATGTGCCGGATTTTATAAATAATCTGAGAAGCAGGAGGACAGACAAGTGTGCTGCAATTATCAAGCATTTTTAAGTGCTGGTTCAGTTCAGCGGTTCTTACTGAAGAACAAAATCTTACTTTTTTTCTTGGGTGGGTTTATATATAATAGCTGCTGGATTGCTGTATTGGATCAACATGGTTCTGAGTTTGCCTCAGTCATTTTGTCCCATGACTAAGTTGATTGTTACAAGGTGTTCAGTAGACTTTGAAGGTAATGCAGGAATACCAAGTCCTCAAAAACATTTTAATTACAGTAATAATATTTTGAAAGTCTGGAGACCAGAAAAAATTATTCCCCTGAAGGAAGCCAACAGTTCCAATGAATTAGCATTCAAAGGAAAATTTCAGAAATAAGAAACCTCTTGGATGCTGATATGTCAAAATTATCTTGAATTTTATTGTCATATAGTTGTAAGAACATGGATTTTGACGGTCTGTGTTAGAATCATAGAATGGTTTTGGTTGGAAAGGACCTTAAAGATCATCAAGTTCCAACCCCGCAGCCATGGGCAGGGACACTCTCCACTAGCCCAGGTTGCTCAAAGCCTCATCCAGCCTGGCCTTGAACACCTCCAGGGATGGGGCATCCACAGCTTCCCTGGGCAACCTGTTCCAGTGCCTCACCACCCTCACAGTGAAAAATTTCTTCCTAATGTCTAGTCTAAATCTACCCTCTTTCAGCTTATACCCGTTACCCCTTGTCCTATCACTACACTCCCTGATAAAGAGTGCCTCCCCATCTCTCCTGTAGCCCCCTTCAGGTACTGGAAGGCTGCTATTTAGTCTCCTTGGAGCCTTCTCTTCTCTAGGCTGAACAACCCCAACTCTTTCAGCCTGTCCTCATAGGGAAGGTGCTCCAGCCCTCTGACCAATTTCGCGTCTCTCCTCTGGACTCTCTCCAACAGGTCCAGGTCTTTTTAATGTGGGGGCCCCACATCTGAACACAGTACTCGAGGTGGGGTCTCACGAGAGCAGAGTAGAGGGGGAGAATCACCTCCTTTGACCTGCTGCTAATGCTTCTTTAGATGCAGCCCAGGACACGTTGGCTTTCTGGGTTGCAAGTGCACACTGCTGGCTTCTCATCAACTAATACCCCCCAGTCCTTCTCCTCAGGGCTGCTCTCTATCCACTCTCCATCCAGCCTGTATTTGTGTTTGGGATTGCCTTGAGCCACGTTCAGGACCTTGCACTTGGCCTTGTTAAATTTCATGAGGTTTGCATTGGCCCACCTCTCAAGCCTGTCAAGGTTCCTCTGGATGGCATCCCTTCCCTCCAGCGTGTCCACCACACCACACAGCTTGGTGTCATCG
>NW_010146879.1:12714-51699 GCF_000699245.1 Pterocles gutturalis
TCACTGGTCTCCACTTGGACATTGAGCCATTGACCACAACTCTTTGAGTGCGGCCGTTGAGCCAATTCCTTGTCCAGTGGGTGGTCCTTCTGTCAAATCCATGTCCCTCCAACTTGGAGACAAGGATGACATGTGGGACTGTGTCAAAGGCTTTGCACAAGTCCAGGTAGATGATGTCAGTTGCCCTTCCTCTATCCACCAGCGCTGTGGCCCTGTCGTAGAAGGCCACCAAATTAATCAGGCACGATTTTCCCTTGGTAAAGCCGTGTTGGTTGTCACCAATCACCTGCTTGTTTTCCATGTGCCTTAGCATAGATTCCAGGAGGATTTGCTCCATGATCTTGCCAGGCACAGAGGTAAGACTGTCCAGCCTGTAGTTTCCTGGGTCTTCCTTATTTCCTTTTTCAAAACTGGGGGTTATGTTTCACCTTTTCCAGTCTGTGGGAACTTCTCCAGAGTGCCACGACTTCTCAGATATGATGGATAGTGGTTTGGCAACTTCATCTGCCAGTTCCTTCGGGACCCGTGGATGTATCTCATCAAGTCCCATGGATTTGTGCACCTTCAGGTTCTTTAGATGATCTGAGACCTGATCTTCTCCTACAGCTGGCAGTTCTTCCTTCTCCCAGTCACTGCCTTTGCTTTCTGCAACTTGGGCAGTGTGGCTTGAGCTCTTGCCAGTGAAGACTGAGGTAAAGAATTCGTTAAGTACCTCAGCCTTCTCTATATCCTGGGTCACTAGGTCTCCTGCTAGAGAGAAGAAAATTAAATGAAGGATATTTTAAAATACTTTAGTGGCAGGGCTGTTTCTTAACACACATAAGTCATTATCATATGTCATACATTGTTTTTGATACTTTTATTAGATGCTTATGCATTGAACCCAGAAAAATTAAAACGTTTTTTGTATTACTCAGGAGAGAAGAGGTAGGGCCAAAACCCGGTAGTGTACAGGGAAAGAAATGTTATCCTTGGCAGGCATAAGGATTGGCAGGATTTGGTCCACACTGGTTTTTTTTAAACAGTACACATTTTGCACTTTTATCTACTGAGTGCTAGTGAAAAATCACTGTTTGCCTGTTAGACACTCTTGGTTTAAAAAACACAGTTTCTACTTTAACTTTTTAGTGTAAAAATTTTGGAAGATGACAGTCTTTCTCCTTTTAAAAACAGTAGCAGGTTTCCATTTAAATAATTTACTGAAGCAGTTAACTAGAAAAGACAAAGCTTCCATTTTTTCTTTACTATGCTGTGATAATATTTTGGAGTTCTGACCAAAAAACCCCATCTGATAAATTTTTACAGTTGGACTGTATACCTCTTTTTTGACACAAAAGAAACTGGAAGAATCCCCAGTAAGTGAAGGGTGAATAACATGGATCCATCAGCATAAAGAGCAAACAAATACATTGACAAGATATAATGAGCACTGAACTTATTAGGGAGCTTTTAATGAAATTTGAGAGGAGGTGAAGTTAACGAAGGAAAATTTAAGTATGGCACAAATTTTGCTTGTGAAAACAGCTTTATTTTAGAATGAGTTTACCACTGTACTATAAAAAAAAGTTAAATGGTCTGAGACAAAGATCTTTGATTGAAATAGAAATGCCTAAATGAAGTAGTACGTTTCATTGATATGAAAGACAAATTTAAAATTGGTAAAACCAACTAATACAAAGTATATCTAAATCCAGAGAGCCTGACTGTCAAAGCAGGTAATGTAATGCTTTAAAAGGAAATTTGCACAATGAGAAAATCTGTTTACACTGGAGTAGATTAAAAGGGCTGCAGGCATACATTAATTGATGTTATGGAGTAACAAGCTTATTGAGGACAGACTGGGCTTTTTTGTTTGTTTGAAGTGTGCAGTACCTCACACGATCAGAAACAAGAGTTTTCAACATACAATAAAATATGTCAATCAGCAAGAGAATTCCTGTATTTGTGTTTTGTTTACTATGCATAGCTATCAGAAATGTGTTTTAAATGTTAGGAAAGGCAAGTAAACCCTCACGCGTGCTGATAAAAGTAGTTTGTTTACGCTGCTGTTTTGTTTTGATAATTTGCTAAGTGTTGACATATTAAACCAAGATGATACCCTTTTTTATTTATTGGTGCATGTCAGCTGCCATTTTAATATAACGTGGGCTCAGGACAATATATGCAGGGTAATATTTATTTTGATTTTTTTGGCAGGTTCAGGTCGGCTGCACACTTTGTTATTTTACTTTTTCCTTCCCTCCACTTCCCTTAAGTCAGGAACCATAGCTTCCTGGAATGTGGTTTTCAGATATTCTCTAAGGAAATTGAATTTCTAGATTCAAAAGCTGCCCATCTCAAGTTCAAGAGCTCCCCTTTCTTCATAAAAATGTATTTATGAAACTGTATAGCTTAGGAAAATTTTAATCAGCCTTATGAAAGTTCTTTCTCTTTAAACATAGTAGGAAAGCTGAAGGAATTTAAAGATAAAGGCACATTGTTGAAGTTTAGAAAACTGTCTTGAAGGTTCATAATAACACTGTAGGATTTAGGAATTTAAATTCCTTTTATTATAGAATCCAAACCAACCCTAAGCATATAAAATACTTTGCCTGGTTTACAGACTTTACATTCCAAAGCAGCATGGCCAAGAGCTCCACTTTTATTTTGAGCTTATCGAACTATTAGGAGCTCAGTAGCCTTCTCCGGGGAACAGAGTGAATATTGTAAAGTACCGAGTCCAGTTAGAAAGCAAAGTTAGTATATATATATATTTTAAAGTTATGCTGCATATTATAGAGTAAGATATTGGAATTGTCACTTCTTTAAGTGATAATTCATTTGGGAATGAATTAGGCTATTCGTGGTTTGTAGTTCATTTTTTCTGCTCGTTCTTTCTGAAACTATGCAGCTCCAAAATTATGCAATACAAACTATGCAGCTAGAAATTGTATTCGTCTTATGAATGTTACATGCCTTAGGCTAATACAGCTTATAAAATCTTGTTGCAGGCTTAAAGAATTATAAATGAAGTAATATCACATGTACTATGTTAGCTTATTGATACAGACAATGTAATTTAAGTCATATTCAAGCTAAGTAAGAAATCTGCTAATCTTATTCTTGCATGCCTCTTAAGACCCACAATAATTTTGTATATATTTTTAAAAAATTATGTAAGAAATTGCTACCTAAAATTTGTAACTGCTGACTAGTCAGTGGTTAGCTGATGATTTACAGATGGGAGCGAGATGATCCAGATTGTAGGCCAAGGAGCTTTTTATAGTTCTGGTGTATCATTTGGATAAAATTACAACCATGGATGCTTTAGAAGGAGGGTGATCAAGTAGTTAAAGTGAGGTACCTCTTGTTAGGTTACTAAATCTGTTCTTTATTTGAGTGTGGTGAATACAGTGAAACTTGCTGGGAAATTCACTGAAACATCTATCTTTCCAGTATTTCTGAAGAGAATATTGAAATCTAAAAAGTGTGAGAAAGTGACAAAAAGTGAATTAATTTTTATAATCTCATCTGATCCAGTTAAGTATCTACCCCAGTCACCTCTGTCCTGGGGTTTTCTCCCCCTGCCCTCTTCTGGCTGTTGTCTGTAGACCAGGACCACATTCTACTGCAGGTGAAGAGAGACTTCCTCAGGTGCTGAGCTGAGAGAGGCAAGAGCTTATTCTGATGATGGTTTCTAAGGCACATATGTTGATACTTTGCGTTGGTAAAATGGGTACTCTCTGACAATATTCTAGCTCTGTCCAAGCAGTTTATTTTGGTGAGCAGTTGCCTAGAAGTGTGAGAAGAGCTTTATAAACTGACCTGGTGGATTTCAGTAGTATTTGCAGAACCATTGGTGATATTCAAAAGGAGTAGGAGTGGCAGACTCAGCTATTAAGTCAGTGTAATTCAACACGATTGAAAGTGACAGGCTCAGGTATGAAATAATTCTTGTTGTAGTTTTAAACCTCTTTTAAAATTATTCTTTTCACTCTGTAAAGATACAAAAGCAGAAATAATACCTAAGATAGGAGATATCTTAAACAAAACGGCAAATGGCAAAGTACAATGTACAGAACATCTCTACCATTAATTACTTCATAGTCACATGCAAGGGCACGTTATAACTTGTATTGCTTGCTATTTAATGTCACTGGCTTTATAAATATGTAATATAGAGGTAAATTAAAAACAAAGGAACTCTCTCCAAGTCTGACATTTTGAAAAGCACTAATCCATCATAGACAGAATCAGTGTCTGTGGTGAAATCTATAAAATCTTGGAGATATGTGTATTGCATGGTCAGGTAGTGCTAAGTGCATTCTGAGTGGTTTTTATATTTTGTTAACATTCTCCAAATGAGATTGGTATTTGACGCTTATTACGTCAACTCTGAGGTATTTCAGGATGTTGTTATGTATTAATTTTGCTGTTGTATTATTATCCCCCCCTCCCCTTCCTTATAGTTGAACTCAAATAGATGCTATAATTGTGAAGGTATCTGATTTCAGGCACCAGTGCTAGCAGTAGGTCCTCAGAGTTCTGAAATCAACTTTAGAAATAGTCTTTAAAAGGTTTACAAGAGTAACCATCTTATTTTGGAGTACAAGCTATAACTGCAAATGCATTTTCATCTACATTTAAGATAAATTCGCAGTCACACAAACTATAGTAACGGTGATTTATCACAGCTGTAAAAAGTTGGTGCAAGTTCAAAACCTTATCTAACAGCAAATGTTTTCATGAGACTTATTGCCAAGATAGGTATAGAGGGAGTTTTTGTTTTTAATATCGCAGATGATTTAGTTGATCAGAGTGAGAGCAGAGTGGCAATTTATAATTGACAGACTGAGTTAACAGTCTTTCTGTCAGACAGTATTAGGTGTGGATGAAAGGTCAATGAATGCCACCACAGTTTTTCATTGCTTTTGGTAGCCAAGTATCTACATAAAAGTCAATGTTAGGATTTCACTAAGTGACAGCTGATTTAACCCTTCCTGGGCCAATTCCAAACACAGCCACTGTAGTGAGCTATGGCACATATTAAATGAAAGTACTAATCATTACCTGGGTTCAGTTGTCATCTTAGTCTACAAGAATGGCTGTAAATTTTCCAGCCTCGTGCCCTTCAAATACATGTAGAGATTATCTGTAAAGAAATCTTGACAGTTAAAATCTTCCTTTCACACCCAAGCACTTAAAGCACTCTGTAAAGATGCCATTGAGTTCAGCAATCTTTTTTATTTATCTCCTACACTGAAGAGGGAGCTGAGAATACAGCAGGCATCTGATACCTTGATGGAGTTCTGCAGATGTGTTCTCATGCAGGATTTGTTTGCTCCTGCCTCTAAGTTTATGATGAACTGTGTAGAGCAGCAGTCTCTACTGCTGGTTTCTTGTGCTGGTTTTTAGGTCTTTTGGTACATAGTGTCTGCTAAGTTGGAGAGATTTCAGGCTTTATAGCTTGACTTTGCGAAGTCAATATTTTTTGTGGTGTATTCCTGTCCTGTAAGTCTTGTCTTAAATTGTGTCAAGCTATCTCTGAATTTCTCTGAAATCATACCAGTTAAAGTTAATGGATGGCCCTTTAAAGCTCAATTGAATATTCCTTAGGGCTTGGCAACACAGAGAAGATACTGGTTTTCCAAAAAGGCCTGCAAAGCACTTGCTGTCTGGCATTAACAGAGATGTGGTCTGGCATGATACCTAGTATGTAACAGTTTTTAAGGTCACTGATGTGGTCTGTATGTAGCTTAATGCTGACAAAACTGGAAGTGACCATTACCTCCTCTGGGACTGCAGATGCTTGCTGAAATGATGCTACTAGGTTTTTCTATGACGTATTATTCTCTGAGGTGTATTACCTGGGCAAATCCCGAAGCAGGTCTTACAAATTTAGGTAGTTAATTTTCATGTTGGATGGTGTTATACAGATGAGATGAACTTGGTCTTTGCTTTGAGGATTTCTGTCCCTCTTCTCAGAAGAGCCCCTTCCCATCCATTGCTGGGTTGGTGGATGTCCCCGGGAGGAACCACTGCTTTCACCGCCCTTCTCCTCAGAGAGATTTCATAGCTGAGCTTGATGTTTCAGCTATTTCACACTTAACAAGAAAAGCACCAAGAAAGCTTTCCCAGAGAGATGAGCTAGTGCTTTCCTGAAATGTAGCTGGTTTAATGGAATCTTTAAATTAGTACATGTATCTGTGTCGGGTTTTGTACGTAGTGATTTAATAAGAAGCTCAGTCTAAGGGGTGAATTAAGCTTCGCCTAAACAAGTGCAGCTGGAGTTGTCTTAAGCTTTCCTAAGTTGACTCATGCATCTCAGCTAATTCTTGCTCACAATTTTTGCTCTCCTGGTAATTCTCAGTTATGTAATTCTCATTCAACCTAATGCTCAGGTTAAGATGAGTGAAGTGTGAAGGAAAGTCACTTGCTCAGAGTTCTAGCCTGAAATGCTGGAAATTTGATTTTATTGCCAACTCAGCCACAAGTCCAAAACCACATGAATACTTCTCTTTCTGGTACTTTGATTCACTGTCTGTGAAATAATAATACTTAAATAAATGTGTGTAATTTTAAAGGTGAAGAATACTCAGATGTGCTTTATAAAACAAAGCACAATACAGCTTCCAGCGGTGAGATCCTAATGAAGATCATCTAATTTTTTGCTTTTACTACACCATTCTGGATTTTTTCTTTGATCATAAGCCTGTGTGAAAGATTACATATTTTTGTTTCCATTATTCCTTTGCTTGTGATCTAACTGTTCTCGATACCTACGTTATTTTGCACTGGAAGTGGAGGCAGCTTGAAATCCTGTTTCTATTCATGTCCTGTGTTCTTATCCAGTTAGATTGTTGCAAATTAAAAATAGTCTTAGTTGCATTCTGATAAAACCAGTGAGAGAAGGCTTTGCAATGAAAAATAACCGTTGACATTCAGCACCGTTCATAAGACAGTTTGCCATTTTAAATATCTGAAAATCTGTTCCCTTAAAGAAGGCTAAGAAAACTCTTTTGGCCAAGGAAAATACCTTCCAGAGTAAGGAATGGTATGTTTATGTATCCTCTAGTATGCATATTGGAAGCATAAAAAAGGACACAAGAACATACTGCCTTTTGCGTTTGTACAACTCCCTTTTCATCTTGGCTATATGAAGCCAGTTTGTTTTAGCAATTTAACATTAAAAAAAAATCCCAGTACACACAGCATGGCAATGTATCACAATAGATAGCTGAACGTCATTTGTTACTGTAGATGGAAGAAACATCAAAAGCAATTTAAAACTTCAGTAATCCTGGTTGTGCTGAATCCCAAAATAATGTCCGAATAACTATGCAATATTGTCTGAAAGCTAAAACGTCCCCTTTTTAGGAGTGATTGACCTGATAAAGGAACGTTTCCGAGTTGAGCATCTCAAACGTGTGTAACTCCAAAATGAAGTAAATTTACAATTAGAGTCTCTGCACATAGTAGTTTCAACTGTAAAAATAACATTTAGGAAACCTATTTTCTATTTATTTAGTGTAGGGATTTAAAGTCATGGCTGTATTGCCTATCAGATTATTCAGCAGCAATTGTATACCTTTTAGTTAACGAGTGCTTCAGAGGTAACAATGTGAGTAAGTCGCTGTGAGAAGGGCCCTCTGGGAGGGAGCCATGGGCACGTGGAATGAAGCTGCTTGATGAGAGTCCCCAAATTCTCACTCTCCTTCTCAGTTTTGCTACCTGGAGAAAGCTCTGGGTGCGCGTAAACGTCCTGTCGATGTGGGCTCAGCCGTTAGCAGCTCCCTGACCCTTTTCCACTCCCCAGTTCCATCCCCCCGGGGGCTGTGCTGAGTCCTGCTGCTGTGGCTTCTCTGTTCTGGGAGCCCTGGCTGCCTTCTCTTCTTGGAAGCCTTGGCAATCCTGAAGGCTTGCTGTGGGCTCCAGAGGAAACGAATGGAGCGTACTGCAGAGGTAACTGCCTGTGCCTTCCTGCGCCAGGGAAGGGTGCAGCTCCCTGCTATTTCAGGACAATGACTGTATTTTGGGATTCCAAGGTCTGTTACAGTAAGTGCTTGTAGTGTTAGAGTTTGAAGGGGGGGGAAGGAAGCATTGCTGTCATGTGCTCAGAGGTAATGAGTCAGGTTTTAGGGGTCAGGGGCTAAGACAACTTTTTTCCTAAGGATTCCTCTATTTAACTTTCTGTTTTTGAACCTACATGGTACACTTGGGTCAGCTTTTTATGGTTTTATTTTTGTATCCATGGAAGCTGGAAATTTCTTGTTTTAAGGAAAGTTGATAACTGGAATTCTCAGAGATGGAGACTTTAAAAGGTGCCAAATCCCTCAAAAACTAATTCATTTCCAGAGTTGTCATCTTGAAACAAGATGTATTTTATGTGTATAGAAATGTTTTTGAAGGTGAATGTAACAGCAAATCAGAGTATGACACAGGAGATAATATTGCTGTAGGTAGACAACTGATGTGGATGCGTGAAGCTTGGTTTTAGGTATATCAGTCTTCAGCAGTGTGTGATTATCTTGCCATGAAATGCTTTAAGGTAATCTGTTATTCTACATAAATATTCAAATTGGTTAGACCTAAATCATATATAATTAAGACATTGAGCTATCCTTATTAATTTTTTCCCTATTCTGTGCTGAGCATAACTGGTTTTGCTCAGGAGCAATTAGTTCATGATCACTTGACTCCTGTGAAGGACTTGGAATGAGAATGTTTTTACTTTATGTCAGGCAATATTTTTGACTGAGATTACAATGAGTACACGTATTTGAAGTATATATTGGGTTTTGTGTTACAATTCTGAAAGAGTTTATTTTTAGGTAAAAGCAGAATTTTCATTTCCAATCTTTAATACACATTGTTCAGAAAGCTTTGTAGATGAGGTCTTTTGGTATCTTTTAACTCTTCTGTGGCACTTATTGAAGCTAATTTGCGGCATCAAATCTCTTGATCTCTTTAAGTGCTTTTCTGATATTCTGTAAGAACTTGGAGTCTGATGGAAGGTGAGGGAAGAAATTGTAGAGAAAGGGGCCTATCTAGCAAGGAATGCTGAAGTTAGCTAAATTCAATACAGGAAACACAGCAGAAATGAATATTTAAATGAAGTTTGAAGGAGAATAATCATATTTACTCTTTTTCTTTCCTCATTTTAATATCATAGTATGAGGGGAAAACTGATTGAAGAGGCATTGAAATATTCAGGTTTCATGTTGCAAATGCTATTTGATAATTCAGAGAGTGTATGTTACAGACTTTTCTTTCTAATCTTTTTTTTTTTTTTTGCTTGTTTTTTATCATCTGGCTGGCACTTGGAAGCCTTTAAGAAAAATATTGCAAGGTTTCAATCTAAATCCAATATTGGGACTAAGTATCTGTACTACCAACTTGCTGCTTTAAATACTGTATGTTAGCCATCTCATATGCTAACACGGTATGCATAAAATGATGGTCTGGTGTCACTTGTGTGAGTGATCAGTAAAGAAATAACCACTACATGTGTTGCACATAGTACAGTTATAAATGAGAAAATGGCATTTTACTGCAAAAGAAATGGATGAGTACCTGTGCTGATTTTGGCTGTTACTGTCTGTTGTGCTCTGTACTTTCCTGTACCTTCTTGTCTTTGGATGATGCCATTTGCATTTTGGTACATCCTCTGTCCATTACTCCAGCAGCGGTTTGCCCAAACAATGAATATCTGAGCTATTGATTTTAGGAATTATTTAAGGACCTGCTTATTTTTTGTTATTCTGTTTAACTTCAAATGGTCATGCTGCTTTCCTAAAGAATAAAAGTTGTGTTGCACTTCTGGAGCAGTTTAATAAATAGCTGGGTAACAATATGTGTACCAGCCGAGACAACCTTTGTGTTAGTTTCCTTTTGCTGTTTTTCTTCATTAGCACTCATAGCTATGCTCTCTCCTCTGCCCTGGATTTTTCTTTTGTGCCTTTTATTTCTTCTGTTCTTCCTGTAGACCTGTTTTTAAAAAATAGATAAGTGCATCTGATCTCACTTAAGCAAGCTCTTTTCTTGTCATTTCAGGCATCCCTGAAAGGTGATATCACCCTCATTATTTATTCAAGGATCTGAAGGCACTTCTGAAAAATGAATGAATTATTCTGTCATCATTATTTTAGGAAAACTTTAAAAACCGCTAAAATAAATTAATTGGGAAACCATTAGGAATAACCAAGCCTCATTTAACATAGCTGTGATATCTTCAGGATATGATTCCTTAAAAAGGTTTTGGAATTCCTTATGGATATTTCTGCCAGAGTTGTTTATTGTAAAAGCAATGCAATCAGCTACAGTTGTTGTACAGCTAAATGTTCTAGGAGCCATTTGGCAGAAATGCATGTTGTGAGGTAAAGCTGAATATTCTTAATCAAGTGTCAAACAAAAGGTGGATGAATGGACTCAACATTAACTAATGTGAAAGAAACAAAGACAAAACAAGGTAGGAAAAAGTTAGTTGTGTAATGAAGTTGGATCAAATGTTAGGTTTCGTTGTTTGTATTATTTATACCAGTGTTTTGAACAGTTGTGCTGAAAGCTTTATTTCAAAGATTGTAGATATAACTAAAATGGAAAGAACATCAAATATTGAACAACACAGCCTCGGGAAGATAATTTTAAGTACCTGAGCTGATAGCATTTGAGGCTAAGATTAAAAAAAGACAAATCACAAGTGAGGCCATCATTGACCATTTTAGCTTGGAAGCTGAGAGGCAGATGCACTTGGAGATGATTGCATCTGTGTTACATTCATTAGATGGGATAAGAACTGCCTTCCCAAACTTCTTACGTGAATCTTATATTTAATCCCATTTTCTTAATGTAACTATGTTGCCTTTCACCTATGCAAAATCCCTTTGCAGAGGTAAGACACAGGAACATTGCTTGGGCTCAGAATTAGTGCTTTTAACTAAGTAAACTGAGTCTTCTACCTGTACTAGTTCATTATTAATTCTGTGTACTGATTTGTCACACCTTAATATGTTTTCAAATTGGAAATAAAAGGCTGACTCAAAGCTTAATTATTTCCAGAAGCTGACAGGAAATTTGTTCCTTTCTGCATATATATTCAGTAATAATATATTAACATGGAGAATTTTTGAAGTAAAATCTGTAATAATATTAATTAGTGCAGGAAACAGTGGAAATTCTATACAGATTATTTGCAATAAATGTTACATTCTAATAGTTTTCCATTTTAACTTGGGTAGGCAATATACAACTGGGATTTATATGACAGAGGTTGCTGTCATGGTCTCATTTGTGATATGTGGATCCTGAAAAAAATAGCTAAAAGGAAGGCACTGTCACAGAAATAAAACACATCCAACCTGTAAGCTACACATTGGTGATTTTGCGGTATAACTCCTAGTAAAAATATTTTTCGTCCTGCTAGGGACCCATGTGGGGTAAACCAGGAGGAGATTCAGGTAAAGCTCAATGTCTGCATCCTGATGTTTAACATTCCTCAGTCTAATCCCTGTTGTAACAATCCTGTTTTTTTCCATAGCTATCTGGTCTCTGCAGTAGGGATGTGAGCAGAGTACCTCTGTGCTGTCTGGATTTAACTTCTGAATTAGAGTATTTCAGGGATTGTTTATTCTCTTGTACTTCACTTTATAAATAGTGCTTAAGGCCAAAATAATCCACAATGGCTAGTGTCACCATTACAAGAAAGTGTCACCATTTCACCACTCTGAGCTGTGCTCTGATCTAACTGAACCTGCTTTGCACAGGAGGTGGGATGGGTGACCTCTGGAGGTCCCTTTTGGAGATCATAAATTAGCTGTAGTCCTGTGTTTTCTACCTCAGCTGGATGCTGTCCTGAATCTCGGTTTTCAAAACCATTTTCAAGCCATGCAGCAGCATGAAAAGAGCTGTAAACTGATACGATGGCCTGTATGCATTATGCGCAGGTTGCTTGCTCTTTGAATTAAATGTGAACAATCACCAACTGCTTCAAATTTTGGGATCTCATTCTGCCAGAGCATGTATCAGTAACTGTCTGCAGTACTTTAGAAAAACTTCTTTGTCACTCCCTATTAGCAGTTAAATCTCAGTTCCTCCCAGTCTCTGAAACCAAATGGAGGACTAAGAGGAGCATTCTGACACGCAGTCCTACTGGTTGAGGCAAGATAGAGCAAACAATTTAGATTTAGTAACCTAGCTCTTTAAAATGTTTCCCTTCAAATTCAGCTAGGAATGATTTTGTGTTGTCAAACCAGTCTTTTTTTTCGGGCTTTCAGTTTTCAGACATATTACCCAAAGGATAGAGAATGAATTCTGTATTTTGTTGAATTATCGGGTGATATACATCATAATTTAAAAAAAAATACTACTGCAGATACCTTTTTCGCAAAACACAATTACAGTCCCAGCAGAACCTATGAGTTAAGATATAACTGTTATAAAAATGAACCAGTTTGGAAGAAAATAAAAATAAATTAATACAGTGAAAAAGTTTCACTGTTTTTCTGGATTTGTATTCAGCAATTGTTACTGCTTATCTGTCTTAGTAACTGAAACACATGAGTATTATGAAGACAATTCTGAGCATGTTTTTCAGAAATAATATGGAAACTTTACAATGCTGTTTTAGAAATACATATGAAATTAGCAAAACCGGGAGGAGCAGAACAGTTGTTCCAGGGTTTAAAAGAAGTGCAGTGGGCTGCATAAGACTAATGCTGAAAAGATCTTATTGAAAGAAATAAAGGTAATTAAAAAAGTTTAATAAACAAGGAATGGTGATTCAGGAATTGTTAATCCTTTTCCAGTATTACTTAGAGGAAAGAAAGCTGTAGTAAAATCCAAATTAGGAAAGATGAATGATTTATTTAAAATTTTTTACCAAAAAATAATTAAAAGTTAATTAATCTTATTAAAATTCTTCAACTTAATCAAGGGTTCAGAATTTCTTTGTAGGATAAAGCCACCTGAATGCACTGTAGGTAATATAAACAACAGGTTTGTCTCACCTGCAAGAGCTGCAAGGCAGACGGGGATGCTGATGATTATTTGGCTGAGCAGTACAGTGTAAGCCCAGGAGAACGGAAGAGCATGCTGTTATGTTGACCTTGCCATGAATCACTATGACATATTACTTGCAGTAACCATTTTGAAATGGGGAACCTAGATGAACTCCTTAGTCGCACTGAAATGAGTGTTAAAACTCCTGTCCTACAGGACAGAGGTGCTTCTCAGGCTCTTGTCTGTCTAATTGGTGCTGAGCGCACTGAAATGCTCAGATGTGCACATTGTTCTTGTGCATTGTTCACTCAGTTCTGTGCTCCTCCTGGTGTTTGCACCATAGCTGTCAGTGAATTGTATAAAACTTGAATGAGAAGCAAATGTAAGAATGTTTTTTCCCCATAATGTCAACTGAGTTGGATAACAAGGAAATGAAAAGCTAATTCTCCCATAAACAGTCACTTCATTAAGTCCCTTTACATATTATACCAGCTTACTTAGTGAAGAACGTGTTATTTTTTTTATATTCTGTATCAGTCTTATTTTTTCAACTAAAAATGCATTTTAAATATATATTAATTGAATGAAGGCTATGCAATGAGTGAGTCAAAGGCAAAACCAGAACAATAAGACATGCAGACCCGTGCTGTCACCAATTGCCTACATATGCTTTTAGAAATGGTGTTTTATTGAATGTTCAGATGTAAGGATTTCCTTCTCATTCTAGAGAGAGCTTTGAACAATTCCTCCCTTTCTCCAAAGAAAACATTGGCAATAGAATCTTTGATCTTCAAAAATGAATGCACGTGATAAACTTAATTCATGTAAATAATTCTGATAGACTCAGTAAGACCCATCCGAGAAAGTTAAACACACATAACTATCTCTCGACTAAAGACCATGCACAGGGTAGGTATAGTGGCGTAGTCTGGATGTTCACTTAGATAGAATTATCTCTTTTTCAAAAGATATAATGAAAATGCTGTCTTATCAAAAGGTCATGTATTTTTTTTAGATTACATTTGAAAAAGTTATCTGCACTCAAGTTCAAAACTTCTAAAAGTAAGATTTATCTAGACAGTTTAATGGTGAATAAATCCGTGTATATGTTGTAGTAAAATAGTGGTGATTCGTCATATTTTTATATTCTCAGCACTTCAATATTCTATGATTTCAGGAAATAGCACTGCGTAATTTTATTCTACATAATGTTTATATTGTCAAACCTTTTTCTGCAATCATCCACTAATGACATAAGTTTTCCAGGTGTTGACTTTATTGAATACAGTTTATTAAATTTTGAGCATAGAATCCTGTATGATACTTTGGGTCTTCACTGATCTATGGATATAACCTTACATCTTTAAGTTCTCTGGGGAAAAAAGTGTTCTACCTAAGAGATCGTCTAGTTCAGAAATTTGCTGGTGCTTGACAAAAGTCATAAAATAGACAACCACATTTCTTTTCTGAAGTACTTACAGTCCTGTTAGTAATGCTTTGATTCTTGCTGCTTCTTGTCCTTTTCAGTTAATGAATATCATCCTGCAGTGGAGGGGGCTTGTTTCAAAAGCTGTGAACTCTAACTTCCCCACTGTTAAGAAGTCATATTAAGGTTTAAACTTGAAAGTAACTTGAGAGTTAATACATTAATACCACTGAACCAGTATTATGGAGCTGTGTGTGCTGCTAGTGATGATGATATTTTGTTTTACTGTTTGAATTGTGATGTTGCTTACACAAAAACTTTCTTGAATATGATTTTAATTGATTAAATCAGTTGGTGTGATTTATGCAAGAACTCCCTGGCTTTGTTGTTTTGAATGTTACCTAACAGTCCCATATCACTCAAGAGGACTATTGATGAAAAGTCACCAGTAAGAACATGGCAGCAACAAATTTGCCTTATATTTTGAATGACAGAAAGTGAGGCTACTGATTTTCCACAAAAGCAGTGTTGTGTTTCCATGACATGAGTGGTCAGCTACAGTTTCTCCTACATTCCATTGAATGTATGACAGACTATTAGCAGTGCTTTGCACTTTTGGAAGAACTTTTGTTTAAATAATGAATTACCTACAAGGAAATGTCTCCGTGCTGATAGTTTCGTTGCTTATTTTGCTATCATCAAATAGTGTCAAGGTCTGGAAATACTTGTTCTGTTGGTACTGTTCTAATTAGAAGGATAATTAGTACTCCATTATTGCTTCTTTGGCTACAGCTGTTTGGGGTGTTTTGCCACATGGAGCACACTATCTACAATGGAAGGTAATTCCTGAGTATTTATCTGTTTTCACTAATGCTTGGCATTGGTTAATTTGCAAGTGAATGTGTTTAACAAAAGATGGTATAGACTGAAGATAATGACAAAAATAGCTGGAATTAGAGGTGCTAAGTGACCAGGGTTTATTACTTTTTACAGGATTTTTGTATGATTCCTTTTAAGAATGTTGACAACACACTTTGTTTAATTTGAAAGAACAATACAACGGGCCACAATCCCCTTGAGGAAGAGAGGTGTCGCTTGAGACTGTTACATGCATCTTTAGGCTTCTGATAACATATTAAGTTCTGATGTTCTCAAAGTTGGACAGGGTAGCAGGCATTTTGAATTACTGTACACAAATAGCAATATATACTACTATTTTTACAAGTTTTTCCTCCTTTCTGTGTGGCTATCAAGATATGTAGGTGTGTGCTACGCCGGTTGACAGTGAGTTGTCAATACTGTTCTTCAGTTATTTTTCTCTCTTCACTTGTTCAGTCAGTTCTGTTATTGTCCTGTGACTTTCCTCCCTGTTTATCTGTATAGTTCTGTTGTTATCTGTTGAAGCCTTAGTTAGTAGCTCAGCCTTGGTCTTTAACTTGCAGGGGAAAAAAAAAAAATACTGTATTCTAAGATAGCTCCGTATACCTCTACATATGTGGTGCAAAAAGCAGGAATTCTTTTTTCCTTTCTATTCCTGCCATTCTTGTGGTGCAAGCTCCTTAATTTGTTTTATGGTAAAACTCTCAATGAATTATGGATGTTGTGGGAATGAACAGTATTCTGGTTTACTGACAAGGATTTTAAAACCTTAAAAATAGTTCTACATTTTACATTGTCATATTTATATATAAATGTTTCTAGTCTTATTCTGTTACTGTAAATAAACTAAATGCTATTCTCACACATTTTTCCCACCACTGAGACCAAATATTTCATAGGATGTCTGCTCACACATACCATGCATAAAGAGAACAAACAGCTTATACTGCAACGTGTCATCTGTTATCAGGCTTCCATGTGAAATGATTAGCTATTATTAGTACTTAAATTTCTGTTTTAAAATAAAAGATATTCCCTACTGCTTGAACTGAAATTAGTACATAAGAGGAACTGCAGAACTTGAAACACAATTTCATAACACAAGTCCCAGATGTACAATCTTAATGGACTGAGCTTTCTATCTTTTGTCAAATTATCTTGGATGTCGGTCTAAGACATCTTTTTACTTGAGAAGTGGAAAAACAAGCAGGAATTAAGAGGAAGTGCACAGCAAGGGCAGGGATGGTTCATCTCCTGGTTGGTGTCTCCTGTAGTACTTGCTGTACCTTCAGCTGGTCTCAGTGAGCGGGCCTTAAGGAAATGAGTTCAGACTGTTTAATTTTCTAGACATTGGTTATATTTTAGAATTCAGTGAGACTTTGTTGCACAGGATTATGTCTTTTTGCCCTTTTAATGGTTTCGCAAAACCAAAAATTGTAACATCAATTTAAGCAAACTGTGATTTGTGGCTTAATTCAAATGGAAGAACCAGAAAGAAAATCAGAGAGATGGTTTGTAGCCCATTAGAACAATCGATCCTTTTAGGTGTGTCTATACTGCTAAAGAAAGAGGTCCAGGAGAGAGTGGAAGCAGTGGCTCATTCATCATCCACGCTTCTCAGTTGTTAGTATGCTCCTTGGCATGATTTTGGTCCTTGTGTATATATGAGGTTGGCTGGTTTGTTTCCAGTACAGGATGAATGAAATAGCATGCAGCCTGTGTTGCAGCCCACAAGAAAAGTACATTTGCATCGTGAAACTACACATATGGATTACATGCTTCAGGGTGTCACTGTAGATCAAGAGGGTGTTTGAAGGATATCCCTTCAGAGTCTGTGGGAATAGTGCTGGAGGGCTTCGCAGGGGCGGGAGAGGACAAACCTGGTACAGAGGAGATGTCTTCTGAACATGCTCCCTCCCTGGGGCAAACTGTCCCCCAAAGTGTCTTGGGAGAAGGAGAAGCAGAGACATAAGATTTGAAAGGATTAATGAAGTGGGCAAACAGTTCAGAATGTGTCTGATCAGCAGAATGGTGCTGGCTAGTGAGTTGCTCTCCAGCACTGTTTTGGTTAGATGTACCCTGTGAGGACTAAGGCTGAAAGTACCACCATTTTAACTTCCAGTTACTTGGGGTTTGGATCATTATATGTAGTGAAAGACAGTTTTCAAACTGAACTTTAAAATAAATACCATCTCAGAAGGTTTCTCCAGGAAACTGTTATTTTTTTTAAAGAAAAATAAAACTTTAAGTGGATTTTGGTTTTTGAAAATAGTTTCACTGAAGTAAAGTGTGTTCATTTTCTTAATGTTTCTCTCCTTGGAATAAAATATTTAAAATGTGAAGATTCTTAGCACACGGCTAGAAACTGATAATTATTTAAACCAGCTGCCAGTTGAAACGTGTAGCAATATTTATTGCTGTGATTCACTAGCACATCAGAAAAAAAAAAGACAAGTGAAAATGCTGTGAATAAATAAAAGCTGTGAAATGCTTAATCATAGTGGGTGCAAGGTGGTTTGTTTTAATAATCCAAACTATATTTAATCTTTTATTAAAAATAAGTGACTCAGTTTCTGTTACATATGAAAGTTATAATTATAAGCTATCCAAAATCAAATGCATGAATAGCACCCTTTTCCTGTGTTTATCCACCAAAACGTTCCATCTCTAAGTACAAGAAAAAAATACTCTTCATGTTTCTATTTTCCTGCAAAATTTCTGCAGATCTGTAGTTACAAATGTCTCTCTGTAAGCAGGTGACTGTATTCAAGGGAAAAGAAATACCTAACTATTTCAGTCATGCTTCATACATTTCTTGTACATTCTGTTACTTTTCTGAAGAAGTAATAGACAAAATTATTCTGTGTAATTTCAGCATCAAGAGTAAGAGCCACAATTTGACCAGACATTGATTACTTGAAAAGATTTTTCATCATCTGTAGTTAAGCCCAATTTCTCAGTTAGTATATTGAATATTGTAACCAAGTTTCCTCCCTTCTAGCCTCATTCCTACAGCAAATGTCCTCAGAAGGGAAGAATGTTATGAGTTGCATCAAAAGTTTAACAAAAGTGATTCATTACTGTATGAAAATAATGTGATATAAGTTTGCCAGTGAAGTTGTTCATTGTATTCACAGAATCGGTCTTCAGTGCAAACCAAATCCTTCGTGACTACAGTGCATTGCAAGTTCTTGGACCTCACTAAAGCTAATTAAAAACAGGTGGATTCTTCCCATGTAGCATACCAACCAGCTGAATGAAATGTAGATAACTTGTATTCATTGTTAGAGAAATTCTTTTTTCCCCCCAAGGTCTTGATTGGAATGCTAGGATTTTCTAAAGCTGTGATTCTGAACAAAAAATAATCGTATTTTAACTATAATTCCCATACTACTTTGTTTATAAAACCTGAATTTTCGTTGGCACTGTAGAGAAGAGAAGGCTCTGAAGGAAACTTAATTTTTGAAACCTGATCTCTGTGTGAAAGTCTCTGTGAAAGCCTGGTATAAAGATTTGAAAGGTTTCATTTAGAAACTCAAATTTACGTAGTTAAGTTCTATGTTTTTTTTTTTTTTCATTTTGTAATGTCCGTTCTATTTTTCAAGACTCAGTTTATCTTTCAGAAAAATAAAAACGGTTGACTAAATGAGATAGCAGTATTGCAGAACATGTTTACTGAGTGTTCCATTTATGAACTAAATGTTCTGCTTAATCTTGTCGTTTATTACTAGTTAGATAGTAATAACTCCTTTAATTTCTAGGAGTTTGATTTATCTGGATTAATGATACTGGTTTCAGTCTATGTGTTTAGGACCATACAGAAGGAGACCCAGAGGCAGAGAGTAGGAGACCCATGTGCTGCTGACTTATAATGCATTTGCATGGAGTTGCCAGCAAAGTTCAGACTGCCCTCTCTTTCTGGGCAGAATGAATAGAAGGCTGGAAAAACAAGTTGGCACCATGAAAATTTTTCAAAGACAGAAATACTTGTATTTAAGCCAGATGTGAGTTCTGAAGCACATGTATCTTTGAAAATCAGGCTATGCAGAACAGTCCAAATACAATATTTATATCTAATGTCACTGCAATAGACCTCAGAGATGGTCTCTCTGTAACAGAGCATATAACCAAATGACCCAATATGAAGTGGAATTTATGATGTTAGTCTTTCCAAGCCCAGCCACTTTTAATTTTGGGACTTATTTTTTCTTGACTGACACAAGTTCTGTGCAGCATCAGAAGAGAAGATGAGTAAAAGAACAGAATAAAATAATAGAATGTTCCTGGTATTTACATTTTCTAGTTTAGATATTCAGAATTTTAAAACAGCTTTCCCATTTAGTCAATGTGCGGGCACCTAAAAAATTCAGAAAATCTGACAAGACAAATTGAAACTGTTTGCAGTCTTTCATCATGTTACTGCTGAAATATATTGCTAAGATGGCGGTGAAGAGTTGGTAGATTAGGGGAATATTTAATATACGTGTGCTTTTTAATCTGAGAAGTAGAAGGAAGATCTTGTGAGATGTGGAGTTTCTTAGTTGATGGCAATAGACTGTGTGTATATTGGAGCATGTTTAATTTTTGTCATGAACACAGGCTTCTGTGTGCTTTCAGATTCCTGGGTTTAAGTGTTCGTGATTGATTCCAAATTGCCAGTTGTGGGTTATACTGACCAGTTCTGTGTGAGGAATAATGTTGCTGCATAACTATATTCAGTAACAAGATAGTGTAATAACATACCGGTCGGATCTGAGCTTCTCTGTTGTCCATGTTCTCTGACAGTGCGCCATCAAATCACATCAAAATATATTTACACGTTTATTGATGTATTTTAGAAATAACTTGCAAAAATCTCCAAATCTTACTAACATTACAGTATTTTAACTTTCCTACATCAATAATTATTTTCTGTTTCACTACGGATGAGTGTTATGTGTTGTCTTTTGCACTTGGACTTGAGATTTTGTGTAATAGGTGTGTGCTGGGGCAAAGCACTTACTGTTCATATACAATGGGAAATGCTAAGAGTGAGACAAGTTAAGATATTCTTGCGTAACAAATGTACAAAAGTCTCAATTTTGCTAGTTATGAGCATAAAAATTCTTTTGAATTTTTTTTGTTTGTTTTATTTCTATCTTTATTGCAAGCTATGTCTCTTAATTTGAAATGGAATTTTGTGCACTAGAGAAGTATAATTTGTTGTAAATATGACATTAAAAGACTCATTTCTCAAGCAGTTGGAATTAGACCTTTCCAGAGACAATCGTTCCTTCTGCACATTGCAGAGTAATTAGATCTGTTAAAATATTTCTTGAGCTTCTAAAACAAATTACATTTCTTTTGTATATTGTAAGGTTTTTAAGTGGGAACGTCTTCACAATGAGTGCATGTTCATGTTGTGTTGCTTCCAAAACAGGTTGGAAAATATAATAATGAAAAATCACTAAACTAAAAAGAGTCATGTGTGATGTTGATGGTAGTTTCACATGAAGAGGAAGAATAGACAACACTTTCAATAGCTTGCATGCAGGGCCAGTTTGCATATGTATTTGGTGGTGGTGGTGCTTGATGAGCCAGGCATAGCTTAATTACTGAATTTCTACAACGCAGAGTTTGCAACAGGAAAACATTTTTGGAGTCTCTTTTAGTGGTAAAGGGGTGGGGTTTCCTTTGTCTTTGCTATAGAAAATTAAATATTTGCTCTGTATCTATTAGCCATTGATGGTATCATTCTTTGTACAGCCCTGCAACAGCAACCCCTGCAAAGTGACTGTATTGTCCTCTAATGACTGGAACAGTTTTAAACGTGTCCCTTGCTTCATCAGCCTTTTTGCTGACTGGGAAACCCCAACAATTACCTTTTCCAGTGGTAATTTAGAATCTACTAGTGAAGTGTGGACATTTATCAATGTTATAATTTTCAAGTTGAAGCCAAAATTCGATTGTTGATATATTTCTTGAATATACTTTTATTTAATAAGAAGAAACTATGCACTTCAGGAAATGGTAATCTTTATTTACTGCTATGATGGGAAAATGCAAATGAAGCAGAGAATGTTGTGCTTAGTGTCTCACAGCACAGTCATTTGCTATAATTACGTGTTTTTAATCAGTGGAATTATCGTGTTCTATTTATTAACCAGATTATTTCCTGACTTCTTGTAGGATTCTGAGTAACAACAAGATCTTATGGCTGAAGAATGGCTCTTTCTTCGGACTGAGATCCCTGGAGAGACTGTAAGTAACTGATCAGCCTTGTTCCATCTTCAATTAAAAAGTCTTTGTATTTTATATACAAAACCAAACATCAGATAATGAAGTTGAGATGTTCTGAACTATATTGCACAGTAGAGTTTCTAGGCAGTCATCAAGTTAAGGAACAGCATAAAAATGAGTGAATGGGGATGGACATGGAAAATACAGGAAAGCACTGCCATCAATTTAGAACTAAAATAAACATCTAGTCAAAGATTTGCACTACACTATGTACACTATCACAGTGAAGACTGGTATATGTAATGGTAACACTAATATACCTGACATATAGTTTGGGTTATTTAACTCATTGGTCTCCAATACTTCCCTTTTAATTCTATTCTATATTTCAATTATACTCCAAAGAAGTTGGACAGCATTTATCACTGGAGCAGACAGTTACATTGATAAGGCTCCATGACTGTGTATTTCTAGCCAATATTTGGAGGGGGGAAGAGGAGCTCAGGACCAACTAATGAGCTAGGAATAAACATTTGTGAACTTAAATGGAATAAATAAACTGTAGCAGCTACACTGTAATAACACTGCTTTCTATATATATATATATAGGTCACTCATTTGAGAATAATCATATGAGCAAGTCTGAAAGACTATTTTTTATATCTGTAGGTAACTTACTTTGCCAGTGCATCTAAAATGAGTAATCATATCATGCCTATCTTACAATGTGTCCTGCAGCTTAAGCTAAATTATTTTTGTATTGCTTTGTAAGAATACCTTCATTATGTAGAGCTGTTGATATAGTGTAGTTGCTACATTCAGGAATGCATGAATGTATTCTATGTTGTGTGAATGTTTCCATATGCAAAAAAAATGATACATTATGATCAACTTTAGCGAATATTTTACTGTATATGTGTGTGATATGCATACTGCTTATGTTTGTGTAATAAGGTGGGTAAGTGTGTGATACTGAGGTATTTGCATATTCTAATTGCAATGTAAAAATAAACAATGCTTTTCAAGGTCTGGAGCAATCCCTTAAGCACCTTGAAGGGCTAGGATAAAGCTAACCGAACAGTTATGTAAAGGAATACTAAATTTTATCTGCATATGGTTATAACAAATACTTCTTTAATATTGTCAATTTTAAATAGTATGGAATGAAGAGTAGTTGTGTGTTATTTACTAACTGGTTTAATATTAGGTGTAACAATGATATGAGGTTTATAAAGAAGTTTACGAATATTTTAGACAGAACAATTTAGAGTAGGGGGTAGGATTACAAATGTATTGCCAGAAGGGAAATCAGTAAATCAAATCTTAATGTACTGCAAGTAAAACATTAGTGTTTAGAAATACAGGAAAACATTTCCTCTGGGCTTTTTTTTAAGGTTTAATTTACATTGTGGAATGATACTGAGCATGTACTTTTAAAAACTTTATTAGTTATCTAATTAGAGAAGTACTTCAATCTGAAAAGACGTTGCAAACAGTGTTGAGAACAGTGAGAAAACAAAGAATTGCCTTAGATGTGTAGTCTCAAGTATCATCACCACCTAAACCTCTTCAATTTTATTGTGTTGATTTTTCACAACATTACAGATACAATGAGTGAGTATCATCTCCTCTGTATATAATGCTATTTGGCGGAGGCGTAAGTAGTCCTTGAAGCAAAGACTAGAATTCAGGTGATGACATTCTTATCAGATACAGATGGTGTTTCTTGTTCTCTGTCCCCATACACTTCTTATCAATACCTGCAAAGTCACAGATTCAGCTGGGGCGAGGGGGTGGAGAACAGCTGGAATAGTCTAGTAGGAGGTGGGTGTGGATGAACTACATCTGATGAATCCTCCTAAGCCTTGGACAAAGGTTTCCCCAGCTTTGCCCTTTCCACACAAGATAATTCAGAGCTGTACTTGAGGGGCTTAAAATGAAACAATTGTTGTCGATGTTCGTGGGTCATCAAAATGGACCAACAAGAACGTTTATTCCTTGCCTGAAAGGGGAGGTGGAGAATCTTATTGAGTATAGTAACAAGAAAATCCAGCTTCCTTTAAGATAATGTTAAGTTTACAAGATCAGGTGCTTAGAAATGTGGGTGTGCTAGAGTTATGGATTATTTAATTTGGCTTTGAACTTGTGGTCCTGTTCAGAACAAAAAATTAGTAATGTGAATGCCATAGAGGCAAGAATCATGTGTGTCTGTAATTCTTTTGTGGTTACCATGAGATCGTGAGCCAGATCTAAGTGTTAGCTTATGTGGAAAATTAAACCATTCAATGTCAAACTTGAAAACATTAGAGAAGAAGTAAAATTTCAAGTGGAACTGAGTGGCTTTAATATTCTGGCTCCTTCCTATGCTCTTTTTTGAGCAGAAAATTGTTTGAAGCTCTACTCCAATAAGCTGGTGACAACTTTCCCCTTATTATTTTGTTTTGCAATGCATGTCACAACAGGAATTGGATTACAGAAGTGTCAGTCCTCCCAAGTTCTGGTGATTTCTCAACAGTGTGTTACTCAAGCAAGAGACCTCACTGACCGTTTGTCTCAAACTAGGACTCCTCATTTTATGCAACTGTAATCAAGCAAACTGAGAAACATAAGTTGTTTGCACCCTTAGCTGTCCATTCTAAGAGTAAGACAGAATTGATTTCCCTAAAGCTAAGAATATTATAGAACTCTTAGCGTATGCATGAAATACATTTTTTTTTCAAAATATACTTGGGCTTGGTTTGTATTTATTTCTGTAGACTTCTCAGAAAATTGCATTTTTTTTCAACCATAGCATGAGTATTACAGATTGTCTTAAATTGTGCTACTGCTGTAAAAGGAAATCTGATATTAGGTTTTCAGGGGATACAACCAGCCAGCCAGGAACAAACATGTTTGGGGATACAGTTATATCCCTTTTTAGTAATAGAAGGATAATCCTATATTTAGTAATACTTTATAAATATTAAAATGAAACATTTAATAACATCTGTAATAAAAACTATATAAGTTATAGTGATCAAAATATATTTATGAAATATTAGTATTTCTACTGGGCAGTTTGTAAATATGCTTTGAAAAACAGAGTTTCACAACAAAAAGTGCTTTTTCTATATTTTGTATGTGTGTGAACAGTGACTCATGAGTGATCTGTAGAGATGACAATCTCTCTTCACTTAGTTTGAGTTTTCGGAAACTAAGAGCTGCTGCCTTTGTGCTGGTTTGGAAAGGTTGACTCACAAATGTGTTATGGCATCTGGATCATGATGCATCTCTGTGCCACTGGGTTTATTTTGTAGTACTAACAGGAGGCATTAAGAAGTGAATATCATTACTTAAATACCTAGCAAGAATAAAAACTTGTGCTGAGGACTCCACAGCTGGATGTAGTACTCCAGGTGGGGTCTTAACGAGAGTGGAGTAGAGGGGAAGAATCACCTCCCTTAACCTGCTGGTCATGCTTCTCATGATGCAGCTCAGGACACGGTTGGCTTTCTGGGCTGCAGGCGCACACTGCTGGCTCATGTTGAACTTTTCATCAACCAACACCCCCGAGTCCTTCTCCTCGGGTCTGCTCTCAATCCATTCTCCTCCCAGCCTGTATTTGTGCTTGGGATTGCCTCAACCCATGTGCAGGACCTTGCACTTGGCCTTGTTGAATGAGGTTTGCATTGGCCCAACTCTTAAGCCTGTAAAGGTCACTCTGGATGGCATCCCTTCCCTTCAGTGTGTTGACTGCATCACACAGCAAACTTGTGGAGAGTGGACTCAATCTCACTGTCCATGTTGTTAACAAAGATGTTGGCAAAAGTCTTTTTATACTTGAGAATATTTGGCCAACCATAGTCCACATCATGCTTCTGGGAGCAAGGACTGAGGTTGTTGGACAGGTGCTCCAGTTGTGCTGGACCCAAAGTCAAGATCTAGCCTAGGAAACTAGCTCCTATACTCTCATCCTAATGTGAGCTGGCACAAAACAGTATCTGAGCTATTATCCACACTACTAATTTTCTTATCCACAACAACAACTATGGCAACTGTCTGGATAGTCCCTGTCCCATGCTAACTCCCCATGTTAGCTCCCACTCTGCTGGAGGCAGTCTGTCATGTCTGCTGCTCTGCTGTGGGCTTCCTGGTGCTTAATGGGGTTGATCTTGTACTTGGCATTTTCTGAAGTGGGTGTATGAAGTCTCTCTCTCCCTGTTTCATAACTAAATGTACTTTTCCATTGAGTTTGTAGGCTGCTGCTCCTTTGTCCCCTGTGGCTGAAACTCCTTAACAGGTTCAGAAGCTATTTGGAGGGAACCAGCAAATAAAAATAAAGAAACATACACAAATAGACCATGATTGCATAAGCAGTGTTTCCTTGGGAAATCAGGATGAAAGATCCCTAAGCAAGATTACACATATTTTTCACAGTTGACCCATAAGAAAAGCATGCCAGACACTACTACTTCAACAGTGACTGTTTTACAGCAGCTTGCTGTTACAATATCCCAATATTCCTAGACATGCTTTTAGACAAAGAAAAATAATACAGAAGTATTTGTAAGAATTTAGTATTGAATCTATTTTCTGTTTTATTTTTTTTTAGCTGTATAGATCAGTCTTACTCAACCATATCTCACTTGGATTGTGTGTACTTTCATTAAGTGTTGCTGTATTGTAAAGTTACCAACTGTGTGGCAGTGCTATGCAGTCACATGTTGTTCTCAGTTATTAATAGATAACATTGCATAAAAGCTACGTTCAGTAATTTCAGTATGATATTCTGCAACTAGATATTGTGCTGTGCAACTGAAGTAATAACACATTAACTTGAGGGAATGAAAGGGCAGGAAAGGCAGGCACAACAAATTAGACCATAGAAAAAACATGTTGTTAAACAGCTGGTGTAAAAATACGGTATTTAGATGTTCTTTGGCAAATCTCAAGTGATGAAAGGGTAAAATATAAAGGTTTTACATTTTGATATACTGATGTGCTTCTTTAAACATGCAATTTACATTCTCTGAATTACTGGCCACTTCATTTTTTTTCCTGCATATACTTTTGAAATGTGCATGTGCATGCACACACACACACACACACACACATATATGAAGGTACAGAGATGTTCTTCCTAGGGACTGTAAGGGATTGGAAATATGCATAAAGAAATTGGTAAACAATTTTTTTTCAACACATGTGTGGTGACACCTTCAAAGTTAGAAACTTCATAAATTAAATTTAGAATTAAGTGTTCTTTTTTGTTTTGTAAAAATAGAAAAATACTAGTTATTGTAAACTAATAATATTTCAGACTGACAGACAGGATCTGATTGCACAAGTTGTTGGTTTTGTTTTGTTTTGGTTTTTTTTTTAACGAAGAGCTTGTAAGTAAGGAGTGTGTCCCTAACTTAATGCAAGTGCTTCAAACAGAAAATAGGTTAATAATATTAGAGACCTCAAATGATCACATTGATTTATCTTAAATGCCATTTAGCCATGTTTATAGAAATGCTGTGATATTATTGAGGGAAAGGGCAATTTTAAAGCTCTGTTTCTCAGAGCTTTCTGTTGTATAAGTAGTCATGGCATGATTGAAACTGTTTGGTTTTATCTGTTTTTTGTATTTGGAAAAATATGGAGGAAGAAAAATCTTTGGGTTACCCTTTCGATTTCAGTGTCAGATTAAGAGACTGTCTTTCTAATTACAGTGATGCTAGTGTTTGCATGAAGCAGGATAGTTTCCTTTGTCGCTTCTGGATGCAGGTAGTATAGTTGGCAGGTTTTTTTAGTCAATGTTAAGTATGCTTGCCTGCAATATATTTAGTACTAAGGCAATTATAAATTTTGAGCTCAAAAAGGAAAATTCATTAATTACTGAAGTTAAGGCACCAGTTCTTTCAGAGAGGCATCTATTGCAAATATAAGTTTGACAGGTTGGAGATACTCAGAAAATGAAGAGCTTTACAAATACAGGAAGAGTAAAATAAAAGCTATGAACATAGGTCAGGCAGCAGACAGGTCAGAAAGAGGAAAGAAAATGCCAACATAATAATAATTTATCACCTAAAATTAGAATAGCTTTTTGTGAAATAGATGTTTTTTAAGGCTCATCCTGAAGCATGGAGAACCAATTTCTACCAAGAAAATGAGTGGGAAGCTAGTAAATTGGGGTGTGTTTTTCAGGGTTTAATACACAGATCTGCTTGACCGTCTCTTTTTTTCATTGATTGTGAATGCTATGATCAGCCACTAAAAGATATTTTTGTCTGGTCTTGCACCATATCCCTCGGTTAGAACTAGTTTCCTTAACCATCTTGGGGCTCCTTCCACATCCACTGCTGACAATCTTCCTTTGCATCCGTAACAGCCCACACGCTCTGGGAATTTGCCTCACTTTGGTGCTTGGTCCTCTACCATTATGATAATTTTGGTCATGTTACTCAATAATGATAAAGCCAGAAGATAGAGATGTCCACTTAAATGAATGTGTTCTTTAAATATCTAACTTCATGTGTCTGTCAATGAAGTTAGTAACATTTAAATGAATTGTGTAATAATTAAATGCCTCTCAGAAAAAAAGTATTTTTTCCATAAAATCAATTTAGTTCCATAAAATCCAATTTCTGTACAATGGTTTTAGTATCTTACAATTTTAATGGCATGGATTGGTGAGACTGGTATGAGTCCGATATCAGACTGAAAGGAGATAGAAAAATGATCCTTGTAGCACCAGAATATCTTCAGTTCCTCATTTGGAAGATTTTATTTTTAGCATCAAATATGCATTCCTCATTAACATTTAAAATATTAGAATTATATCTTGTAAATCATGCAAAAATACAAATGTATTTATTACCAATAAAATGTAATATTGCAATTAGAAGTTTCCCCTGTCAACTTATTTAGCTAAAGTTATCTTATTTATAGTGGATAGATTTCCAACTGACAGCTTAATTTGGACAACTTTATTGCTTGACTTTATTGACAGATTTCTTTTGTCATCATCTGATCCTGGAAGTTGCTACATTTTAGGCATTACACTCAATTAAAAATAGAGGTTTTTTAACTACTATGTCTATTTCTTAAAAGTAGTTAATCCTTTTCAGTCATAAAGGTGTTTGTGTAAATAGGGAATTTTATGCATGCTGTTGCAAATGCATAGTAGTCAAGTAATATAATACTTATATACCAATGTTAAACAATAGTCTTTTGAAAGAAGAAAATCTTTTGAAAGAACAAGCTTTTATTTGAGGCAAATAATTGGAAATCAGGGGCTTCCTTAAATTTTGACACAAATTTTTATTAAAGTTTTGGCACATCACTTGATCTCTATCCCTCTCTGTTTTTCATCTTTGAAATAGTATTGCTTACCTCATATCTTCAAATCTAGTAATACTGGACCATCTCAATGAATCCTGAAAAAAACGTTGTAAGAAAAAGTACAATGATGATTAAGTAATTGAAATTATTTTACATTTCTACCTTATGTATTGAACCATTTGTTTAGTTTCAGTGTGCGTTTTCTAGCCTGACTGGGAAGCAGTCTTAATGGGCACAAATACACGAGTTCAGATAGAGGATACTGATGCTAAGTTGATGTATTTAATGCAGCTCCATGTGTCACAAAAATTCTCTTTTTAGCTAAGTTTAGTAGTATCTCTATACCTGAGAGGACTGTGACAAATGCTAGCAGGGCTGCAGGGGATGTGGCTGAAGTCATCCTCTTGTTGTCTTCTTGATAGGCTTTTTAGGCTCAGTTTTAGTCCACACATAAATTTGATCTATTCTTCCAGTAATATAATTTGGTGTAATCAATTATCACAGGGAAAAATACTACTAAGATGGATCCATATATAAAACACTTGTATTAACATACTGTCATTAAAAGTTGATAGAATCCTGCTAGCAAATAGGTCTGCCTGTAAAAATTTATATTTTTCTTTTCTTTTTTTTTTTTTTTAATGGATGAAAGTCAGCTGTAGCTGTCCTATTGAATGTATTATTTTTCTGTGAACAATATAAAATCAGAAATATGCTGAGCAAGAGTTAATGTAATGAACAAAATCCTGACCCAGCACTAGGAGTTTAAGTTTGCAGAGTTGCTATTCTCCTTCTCCATGTACTATCATCACAACCAATGCATGCATGTGGATTTTCTGGGTTCAGTGTTCTGAAATGAGAGAGATCCATGCATGCCTTGACTACTGTGGCTTGATGAAAATATCTGCCTGGTTACATAAGCAGCAAGGGGCAACAGCAAACCTGAAGGATTCTTTGAAAACATCATGGAAAAGAAAACCGGACTTGGTTGGTCCTCATTTAGAAGTAGAGTACTGGGTGAAATGTGTTTTGAAGTAAATAATATTTGGCCGCAGGCAGTATTTGAATGAATTGCACAGAAGGAGGATACTTAATTTACAATTGTTGCATAGAAATTTTGAGAAACCAGAGAAAGAGAAACAGATGCGGGATCAATGTCACAACTCAAACTGGTCAACCTTAATTAAAAATTACCATTTTATTTCTGTGATCCTTTATGGATCTCTTGATTAATTCCTGTGACTAACAATAAGTTACTCACTTGGTAATGTAAAAGCTGAGTATGTTAATTTTTTTTTTATTTCTGCTCCCCCCACAAAAAACCAAACCAAAACAAAACCAAATAAAAGAAAAAAAGCAAACCAAACCAACCCAAAACCAAGAAAACAAAACCTCCCAAAACTCTCTAAACTCCAGAAGCTGTTATGTTCTGGTGTTGAGTATGAAAGAGAGATTTAGCATTATATCAGGAATTGTAAAACTCTTGTTATTCTTAGTATGACTGTCAGAAACAGAGGAGTTAGAAATTAAAAGGAAAATTACATTACCCTCTTTGTATAGGCATCCGTACTGTAAGTCTTAGAAGCATGAAGTAACTATCAAGGCACTTGTAATGTAATCTGACAGAAAGATAATGTATTTTTTTCCTCCAGTCATTTGTTATTTTCCAGTACAAAGTCACAATACAGATGATTAGACATTACATTCTTTGCATTTCAGAGGATGAGACAGCAGGAAAATACCCTGTATGTCTACTTGTGTAGAACTGCTACACCATAATGTGCAAAAAAAGCAGAAATTCTAAAAAGAGAGGATGTTTCCTTTTGGATATTACCATGCTGTTTAAAAATAGCAGTAATTAATTCTGAAAAATAGGTTAGTAAAATCAGTCCCATGGTTTTAGTGCAAGGGTCCAGAACCAAGTGTGTTCTAGACACAGAATCTTTTCTTTCTACCTTGGGCATGTTTTTTGGTAGTCTCCTAAACAGCTACATTCATTTCTGGTTCATGTAGTACTTTTTTCCCTCTGATAGAAACAACATGGGCTACCAGACCATGTCTTGACTCTTAATTCCATGCTTTCTAATGAGACATAATACTTGCCAGGGCGGCATTCCCTTGCAGGCACTGCTCATTGGTGTGACGGCCGTTTATGTCATTCTGAATGTGCCGCTGGGATTGCGTTCCTCCAGTTCTGGCAGGAAACTAGGGTTTCAGCTTGGGCATGAAGTTGCCAGCTGTTCATATGTATGTGGTATAGTAACGATATTTAAGATGTTAGTGGTTTGCCAGGTTCTGTTGCTATACTTCTGAGTGTAACTATTTGCATTTTTTCCCCTGACAAAACAAATTTCTATTGGAAATACTATTGTGACAAAATAGAAATGTTCTGTGGGGACATAGCAGTTTCAGGAACATCTTTGTCATAGATGTCATGTATTTCATTTCAACTGTGTTGTATTCACAAACAAAATCTTTTTGGAATGGTAAAGCTGAACTATAGTGCTTAAGACTGATGCAAGCTGTGGATCTTTTCTATAAGGAAATGGCAGACTGGTTGAAGTAGGAAAAACAGAAATGTGGTTTAAGGGCAGTTTGTATGAAGTCACAGAACATCATGCTGGGAAGCCAAGCTGATAAAAATTAGTGTCAGTTGATCAATAACTGAGCTAATCTTGTGAAGTGAGCTTTGAGGTAAGTTGACAGCAGTCTTGTGTTCAGTATTTTGTGGTTTTGATCCCTCAGCTGAAGGCTGTTGATGAAATAATGTTTTCAGAGTCAAAAAAAGTTCTTGTATTCATATGCAATGTGGTCTTTAGCCTCATCTGGTAGTATCTGGCCATAAAATGTAAGAAACCTCAAATTCTCAATAGGAACATTTCCTCAGTGTTGTGCTGTGCTCAGGTAAAGTCAGTAGCAGAAGTTCCAAACTCCATTCTCCCCTCCCAGAGATTTTTCTGGGTCTTACTTATACCTTTTTTTTTTTTTTTTTTTTGGTCTCTTTATGTCTTCCTTGATATCAATCAACAGACATTTCTCATTTTCTTACTTATAAAAAAAAATAATTATGTATGTAAGTTATTCTCTTCCAAAAGTTCATGTCTACAGACGAGCCTGTGAGATCTCTGATGAAAACATGCTATTACTCTACTCATTCATATCATGGTAGTCCATAAATCTTCCAAGGGTACCCAATGACCCTGGGAGCTTGTTACCCTCAGAACTTCTGGGAATTCCTGCAGAAAGCGTAGCTTGTTGTCTGACACTTGTGCTTCACCAATAATCTCTGAGAAGGCAAAATTTAAAAAAAAAATGTACTTGAAAAGAAATGGAAAGAAGGACAATGTTTTATGCCAATTTAGTTTTTAAAAAAGAAACTCCCAAAATTAGTGGTCTGAAGTAGTTAGGAAAGCTGATGTAATATAACAGCTGTGGGCAGTTTTTCTCCCCACGTCTTGATATAGACAGAATTGATTAGCTGGGTGTAGTATAGTGCTGCGTGTGTCAAGTAGGTACAAAATGGTTGTTCTCACGAGAAAATTGCATGCAGACTTAGCACATGATAAGCTGTCTTGTGTTAACACAAATTGCCTCGTTCTTGAAATGTTAGGTGACTGGGAGAGCTATAGAGGATGTTTGTATAGTCTGAGCTATGCACATATTCTGTGAAAAAAAGAATTGCAAAATTCATCTATGCTCAGCTTTAGAAAGTGTTTTGCTGAGAAGAATACAGAGGGAAACATTGTGCTGGAATAAAAAAATCTGTATTTTTATTTGCTTGTGAACTTGAAAGAATAAAACAAAGTTGTTCTACGCAATGATAGAGAGCTTCATCTTGTAGAAATAAGCAGTCTGAGTTAAAAATAAGCCACTTGAGTTAGCATAATGCAAGAAACTTCTTGAAGCATAAATAAAAAGGTTTTTATCATGCTTTTATAACCCAGAAAACTGACAGAGGGGCAGCTTGAAACTCTTAAAATCAGTTAGTTTCTGTCTATGAAGAACATGAAAAATGCTACATCAGGAAAAAGTAGTTTAGTGGTAGGCACCTGAAAAAACCCCAATTTTATTAAAAAGCATACCCTCTCAACCATGACTGTAGCACTTTTGCTGTGATGCTATAATTAATGGCCAATGAAAGAAACTCTTACAGCTAATGTACATTCCCCAGGCACATAGTGCATTTGTTATTGTCACCAGGTGTTCCTTCCATTTTTTTTATGTTCAATATTCAGATTTGTTTCTTAATACAAAATAAGTTAATACTTTTTAAAATACTTTAATGACATGCTTTTCAACTGAAATGAGAGTTTAGAGTACATTGTGCTGAGAACAAAACAGTGTTTTCTGTACTGTGTCAGCAGCTAAGTTGAGAATTTGATAGCTTTTTTCCTCTTCATACCATTAATTGCTTTTAGGTATTTCTGAGAAGTGCAAGTGCCTCACAAGGGATAATTCTCTCATTTGAGTGACATTTGAGTACTGTATTAGGCTTTCCTACTGTACAGAGTTATGTGAACTTCCAAAAATATTTAGGAATGTAAGACCAGAGTGGGTTGTAGTCAGGCGGAATTTCCAGGGATAAAAAGAAAATCTGTTAAGCTCTCCCTCTCATCATGTACACCATAAACTAACCACCTCATTAATTGCTTTCTAGCACTCCATTAAGAACACTGGAGCTTTAGTTCAAAATAATGTCCCTGAAAATTATAATGTGTCAGAGGAGAAGAAATTGTAATGTGTCACAGGTTTTTTTTTTTTTTTACATTTTCTTTTTGTATGTCTTTGCCACCGTAACTAATAAATCCAAATCAGTCCAAATCTGACAGTTCCTTTAACCATGAGTATGCCAGCAAGGTATACCAACACAGACACCTGAAATTTTTTCAGTACTGGACCAGTTCAGGTTGCCAATGTGAACTATCCAACATTCCCTCTCTTAGCCTTTTTTAGTGAAAGGGGAGGATTGGGGGAAGCTCCTGAAGCTGTGTTCTGTATCAAGCAAGAAATAAAAAAATGTTGCTGGTTTTTGCAGATGCCCAGAGAGGATACAACTCTGGATATGCAAAAATTCATGTCGCAAGCTGCAATTTCTAACTCTAGTAAGTCCTGTCTGGGCATAAACCCCCTTCTGTAACAGTTTCAAACTGCACTTTCAAGAAATAATTTGAGGGCTGCTCCAAATCTTTATTTCTGTTTTTAAAATTTCTACTTTTTCTAATCTGTGATCTGGATATATTCATAGCCTATTTTTATCCGTATGACTTTACAGTGCTGTTATCCTTTAACTTAAACTAATCCCTTTCTCATTGTAGGGTTCACCATTTATAAACAATGGTGTAATACTCACTTTCCGTGTCTAGGCGAGCCAAAAATACAATAATCTCTCAGTGACATCATGAAAATAACCATGAAATGTATACATCCTTAAAAAAAAAATATAGGCACAGAGCCTGAAATGTGTCTAAAAGTAAGATTATTATCTGTAAAGATTTATTTTCTATGTAAAAATGATGTACTCTTTTTATGGCCTAAAAAATGGATTTGAGTCCAGTTTATTGAATACTCAGGCAAGTACAATTTCAACTTATTTTAACATACAGAAGTGATGCTCGTGTTGTAAAACTCTCATACACCTAAATGCAAGGAAGACCCCTCTGGAGAGTCTACATGCAGTAAATATGCTTGGGAAATTCACTGGTATGTTACAGCTTAGTCTATAAAGCTGCTTTCTCTGGTGGTGTGTAACCAGCCGGTACTAACCAAATTGTCACTTAGAGAAGTACAGTGAAATTTTAAAGCTTCTTGCTGATGGCCTTGAATTGATTCTTACTTTTCTTCCTGTTTTTATTTCTGTTGTCCCTATTTGGACTGCATCAAAACAAGTGTGACCAGTAGGTCGAGGGAGGTGGTTCTTCCCCTCTACTCTGCTCTCATGAGACCCCACCTGGAGTACTGCATTCAGCTCTATGGCCCCCCAATGCAAGAAGGATATTGAGATGTTGGAATGAGTCCAGAGGAGGGCCACGAAGATGGTCAGAGGGCTGGA
The DNA here is from genome assembly GCF_000699245.1 of Pterocles gutturalis. NCBI lineage: Eukaryota > Metazoa > Chordata > Aves > Pterocliformes > Pteroclidae > Pterocles > Pterocles gutturalis. The sequence goes on from NW_010146879.1 coordinate 47,571, forward strand.
GCACCTCCCCTATGCGGACAGGCTGAAAGAGTTGGGGTTGTTCAGCCTGGAGAAGAGAAGGCTCCAGGGAGACCTTATAGCAGCCTTCAGGTACTTAAAGGAGAGATGGGGAGTCACTCTTTATCAGAGACATTAGAAATAGGATGAGGGTAGCATTTTTTAAGCTGAAAGAGGGTGTATTAAGATTAGATATTAGGGGGAAATTTTTCACTGTGAGGGTGGCGAGGCACTGGAACAGGTTGCCCAGGGAAGCTGTGGATGCCCCATCCCTGGAGGTGTTCAAGGCCAGGCTGGATGAGGCTTTGAGCAACCTGGGCTAGTGGAGGGTGTCCCTGCCCATGGCAGGGGCGTTGGAACGAGATGATCTTTAAGGTCCTTTCCAACCCAAACCCTTCTATGATTTTATGATTTTCAGGTTGAGGGCTGACACTACTGGAACTGAGAATTCAGTAAATTGATAATCTGTTTGGATTTTTCTTTATTCAGACTTTCATCTACACAGAGATAATGGGTAAAATACAGGCCTTTTGTTGTAGGCCTTCTCTCCTGATTTCCTTGCATTCAGGGGTATGAGTAGGTCTGTGATGATTCGTAGAATCATAGAATTCAGATTCTGTCCTACTGTTAGGGGAGGACATTCATCTTAACTAAGAGCCCTGACATACTTTCTCCTTCATTCAGTCATTTCCTGCTTTTCTATTTGCCTTGTTTGAGTTTATGTTAAGCAGTGAAATTAATGAAAGTAAAAACATTTAATGAAAGCAGAAAAATGATATCATAAAATCATAAATATTAGCAGAAAGGTGGAGGGCACACGTGGGAAGGCACCTACCCATTTGAAAGGGATTAGCAATAGCATGTGTTGAAAATGGTCTTTGTGCCAACTTTCTTCTTTTGTTTGTACTGACATAAGGAAATTTCTGGTCTTCCCACTTCTGTGTTGAGTTACTGTGCTAATGGATGCATGTCCTAAAGTTTTGTTTTCTCATTTCAGGTCTGTCCCCTTTGAAAATTCAAAAAAGTTCTCTGTTTTTAGGTGAAATATTAATTTCATAGGCATGTGATTCCTATAGTACCATTCTGTCTACTTACTGTGTTGAAATGACCTACCAAGACAGGTACTTTGTTTTTTCATGTAGTATTCCATACCTGTATAATTGTTTAAGCAGTTCTGTAAGTGTGAATGAAGTCCTGTATTCTTACTTACTTTTGGCCCATTTTCCCCAGAAATGTGGTAAGGGATTTTCATGTGACAATTCCTCAATAAAAGAATTAGGGTTTAATTCTCACATAAGTCAGCTAAGCCCAATTTCATACCTACAGCCTGCCTAATGCCTGTCAGTAGCCCCTGTGGCTTTCCACACCTCCATGTTATGGAGGTCCTGTTCCCTAATGCTCCACTCTTTTTCACAGGAAGAGCCCATGTTTCTTCAGAAAACATAGCTGGCATGCTGCTGAGTAGCCATTTCATTAGCAGGCATTTTAGGAAAAAAGGTAGGTACAGGCTAAGAAGTGAAACAATCTTTTTGGTTGATGTCTACAAAGAATATAGAACCATAATTTATGATGTATACTGGACACATGAAGTTGAGCATATGCCAGCAACCAGAGCATGAACTCTTCAGGACTCTGGGCTCCTGCCAATGTATGCAAAAGCTGGTATAGGCACGTCATTGTTGGTGCTGTTGCTTCAACTTGTGCAACATGCTAACACATGGTATGCCACGCTTCCTTTTGCTAAACGAACCTAGGAAATTCTTTTCTTTAAATACTTGATGTGTCTTAGTGAAGTTGAGGTTCAATGGACTAAAACTCCAGCATTTTTAATGCACTGTAGAGCATTAACTGTGCACTTTTTATTTACTTATTTTAATGCTTGCATGTTTCAGAGGTTGTAAATCTGTTGCTTTAATGTACGTTACTGAAGTCACTGGTGGTACACTATGAAGAAGTCCCATTGATTGCCCAATTTTCCTGGTAAGTTAGTCTCACATAAAAGCACATGTGGGTACTGTTTGTGTAAACTAGGTTTACACAAAACTTAAAAAACTTATTAAAATAACTGGGAAGGATAAAAAGCATGTACACTTCCTTGTGATCCACAGTCAGATTTCCATGAAATGAAGAAAATTTTCTGAAACGAAAGCTTTTCTGATGACCTACTTAAGTCATTGTAGAGTTCAACAGCATTTAAAAGATGATATATGGGATATATGAAAAACAAACCCTAATGAAGTGTGGTGAGCCAGCAAAAAGCAGACAGGATCATGCAAGGTATTATCAGTCTTGCAGAATGACTGAAAGAACCTTTTATACTGGCTTCCAGATTTTACTGCCACACTTTAGTAATGGGCTAATGTAAAAAGTAATGTGTGATAGCAGCTGCTGCTGCTGGCTTTCTTACTTCACTCCACAGGCTGAACTAAAGCTGGAAATGGTACCTTTTCTTTCCATATGGAGGTAGTATAGCTGGGCAACTTCTATCGATCTTGACTTTGAGAACAATCCTTTTATATGCAATATTATTTTGGTAGTATTACCTCTAGCTCATAGGTCGGTGTTCTGACATTAAGAACAGTATGAATCATGACGAATTTCTAACTTTGAGCTACACATGAGTGAGTGTACTTTTTACATCTGTTGCTAGGATAGATTCAGGTTAGCTAAGTATGAACTGATAGGTCAGAACAATATTGCCAGTTTGGCAGTATTTGTTCTAAATGCAACTACCTTTCATTTCCCATTGAAGTTTCAAGCTCCTGTGTGAGACAGAAGAAGGATGGATACAAAGAAATTAAAAAATAGAAGGCGTGTGCGTGTATGTGTAATATCAGTGCCAATTTCCCAGCAGTAAGCCTGAAGGAAGGCAGCCTGCCTGCTCCACCACTCACCCAGAAAGTCAGCAGAACAGAATCAGCCAATTACCGAGCAAGCTATCTACACTAGAATGCTAAAAGTCAAAGCAATTTTTTTTTCTTTACTGGCATTTCTCCTTTTGCATGTCAGCTATTGTGTGCATTTTCTGTATGTTAAGTTTGGGAATGTTATTCACTTGTATTTTCCTAATCCTATAATTATTTCAATTTATTATATTTCTGAAAACAAGGGATTTCTAAGTGTTATTTTTATTACTATTATATTTGCCTAAGTATACCTATTTAGCTTTATCCTACCAGACTTCATAGAATTAAATTGAAAGTAGTTGGTTTGCTTCTTATTTGCTTCATTCCTAACAATGTCAGAGAAGATACTTGAACAATGCAAGGGGCTGAAAGAAACACAATGTGAGACACAGCTCCAGGTCATTATCCTCTGACCCTTCTTTGCTTCCTCCTCCACTGCTCTTGGAGATGGAGGCAATGGAAGTGATTAAAGCTTACCACACCTTGTGGAGGAAGGTTACAGTTCAGGTAAGGAAAATATCCGTATCCATACATACGCCACACCTTGATGATTTGTGCTTCCTGTTTCCCAACTCTTTTGTCTATTATTGGCAGGTAACCTTTATTAGAAGTTTTTTTTTAAAAACTAATCAGCAATTATAATCTCAAAATTAACTATTTCCAGAGCCAAAGACATATCCTTTATCATAACCTAAACAAACCTCTCACTGAAGTGATGGTGGGGGTCAATCTATTCTTGATATTACACAGTTTTCATCAGCAACAAGTACATCGGGCATGGTTTGATCTGTATCATTTTTGCTTAGAATAATGCTCAACCGTCCAGTTTCTACCATCTCCTTTGCTTCTGAATTGCTTTGGTTTTCTATATACTCTGAACGGTCATAAGTTTAGGTACCCATTCTTGGCTTGCTTGGTTGCCTGGTGAATATGAGTAATAAATTCATTTTTTGAGAAAAAAAGACATGTAATTTACTGCACTATAGAACTCCTTCTAAATGTGTTTTATGTACTATTTTTATATCTGCTTAATAGAATTGTATACTGTGTTTTCCTAGAATGTAGTAGATACTCTCATTAAAAGGAGTGTTGCCATCTTTTAGGTAAATGTAAAATTATATAGATTATTTATACAAAGCTTTCCTTTAAAAATCTTCCAAAATGCAGACTTATGTATCCAGCAGAACATTTAAAAGGTTAAAACTTTAATTTTTGGATTTTTTTTC
>NW_010146879.1:51729-55336 GCF_000699245.1 Pterocles gutturalis
TGAAAGCTTAGTACAGATTTGTTCTAATTCTGTATTTTTAATCTCTAGTGTGAATAATTAGAACTTTTGGTTGTTTTTTGGTTCATTTTAGGTTAATCCAGGGGTTAACTTCTTACACAGATTCATTGAAGAGCAGCTGGGTTCTTTCTGAGGACAAATAGAAAAGTGTTTTGGCCAAGTTTTAAAGAAATCATGCAAAATTGAGATTTTTATCCATTCCCCTCATCTCCCTCAACACTGTTAGTTCAGATTTGAAATATTCAGGCTTGAAGTCTGACAGAGATTTGTCTCTGTGTTTCAGATGTGGTCTTGCACAGTTTGATAATGATCTGTTTTCATTTGGCTGAGTTGCAAGCTTTTAAACAATATACGTTACGTACATGCAAAGATTTATATTAAACAATGAAATCAATGATCTAAGAACATTCACTTGTTATGTTTTATATATGTGTATATCTCATATAAACACTGTGGAAATTCCCAGTAGAAGTCATTCTTGCAAGCACTTGCTGGATTTGTGTGCATAAAGAAAATAAGGGAAAGGAGTTCAAAGATATGTACGGGGCTCTGGACTATAATTAACAATATTGTATGTGAATTAAACATAGTGATGGAAATTTTTTTTTTTTACAAATGCAGTAAAACTTTGAACGTAACCAATCAGGGAAAAAAATTAAAAATATTTATGAAAATTAGGAAAAAAAAAAGAAAGAAAAGCAAAATAAAAGATTGCCATACATCAGACTTTGGTCCTGTGATATTAAAAAAAGCTTCATTTTCAGAGTTCTGAATGACTTGTTTGACCTTAGTAGTACAAGAATCAATTGCTAAAATAATAATTTTTTTGTAAACAAGTCAGATTAGCCTCTGCTCAGCTATGCCTCTGATCTTAGCAGAGTGAATTAACATATACTAAAGATGATAAAAAAAGACAATTGTACTATAGATTTATCTGGCTCTTCATGTTGATTTTACTTGTAAAAGATTTTTAAGAGATTGTGTTTTAAAGGTCTCTATGGCTGTAAACTATAGAATGCTATCACAAGAAACCTGGAAATTTTTCTCATGGTGATGTGTCAAATACCCCATACTGAGAAGTATAAATATCCTCTTCCCTCCCTCTCCCCCACCACCCTCCACTTTGAAATTCAGGTGTCATAATGGGAATTGCTATTGCTGTTATGATATCCTTCAGTATAGTTGTCAACTTGATTGTCTTTCCCCATGTGTCCTGGTTTTGGCTGGGACAGAGTTAACTTTCTTCACAGTAGTCAGTAAGAGGCTATGTTTTGGATTTGTGCTGAGAAGGCAGCCAATAGATGTGGGCATAAGCATATGAATAAAAATTTTGTATAATCCTATGTAATGCTTAATAATAAAACAAGCCATAATTGCAAGAACATATAACAAACCAACCTTAAACTGGGTCAAAGTTTGAACAGTATAATTGAACAAACTTGCATTGATCCAATTTACATTTTGCCTCTCTTCCCAAAAGCTTGTTGGGGTTACCAGATAAGTTGCATGCATTTGTGACTGACATTTGTTGTAAGTATATGGTCTAATCGGTCACTCTTATTGTAGCTGTTAGATTTTGTGAGCATGCAAATTTGTAGGCAGAATAGTAGTACCCGTTATTAATCGCTAACTAAGCTTGACACGGTACAGATGTGGTCATTCACCACAAAACTATTCTGTCATCCTGAAGCCAATAGTGAGAGAATTATCTTGAGATGTAGAGACTTCTCTTGCCAAATAATTCTGAGGAATGAAAGTCAAACAGAGTACACTATTTTACTAATATAGGGACACTAGCATTGGATTTGTTATAGCAAGAAGCTAGACAGAATTGGAAATTAGTGCATAGAAAGGCTGCCTATTTTGTGAGGGATTTACATGTTCTGGATGGAGCACAGAGCTTTACCCGTTGAGCTTTTTGTCTGCACTGAAATGTGCTCTTTGGCTTAGTGCTGTGACATTAGCCAGTATTGGGGAACCGTGCATGCTCAACTGAACTGGGCATAAAGGTCATCTTCATAGATGGTACTATTGTTATTAAGACTTAAAGCACTCTGTTTAAGGCCTCTGCTTTGAAGAAGATTAGTGGAAAGTGTAAAAGAGAAGATAAAAATAGGAGCAGGAGAAACGGAGTATGAGATTAAGTAGAAATCAAGATGGAGAGCAGGGCTGGAAAATGTAGATTGGTACCACAATGGAGATATCTTGGGAATATGTAACAGGACACCTGTGACTGAGGGATGGAGTGCTGATACTAACACAATGTGAAGGGAGGGTACCAAAGAGCTGCTGAAAATGGAGAAAAATTAATTGCTCTGAATCTGTTTAAGCCACAGCTCTGGGGTGTTACTTGAGCAAACTGGCTAGGACACTGCTGGAAACCTGAGCTTAGGTGTTCGTTTTGTGTTCCTCATCCCTAGAATGAGTGGTGAATGTTGTAGTGGGAGTCATGTGCTCCACACAGCAGAGGAGAAGAAAATAATTCACATTAAAAATAATACACTCTGGATATGCTTTGCAAGGCACTGAAGGAGGAGATCTGGCCTATGAGTGGATGGTCTGTATTGCATTGAAAAAAAATTATTTAGGAGTGTCTTTGGGGGAAAAAAAAAATCAAGTTAAAAACTAATCCCTCTGCAGGGCAATCCTTACACAGTTATTTGCTTCATTGCAAAACCTTTCCTTTGGGGAACTATGCCAGAGGTCTAATGATATGTAATTCAGTCCTCCCTCAGTCCCCAATACAAGCTTGGGTAGTTTGCTGAGGGTTTGCTGATGCCTGTCTGTCTTCTGTCTAAAGTCACTGCTTTTTACCAGGTGCTGATAGCTTTTTGGCAAAGAGAAAAATAAAGAAACTCCTGAAAAATGAAATGGGTCATTTGGACCACAGAAGAAAATGACAAGGAAAAGAGCAGCAGAAAGCTCTTCTGTTTTCCAGCGAAAATGAAGTAACAGAATGGGAGATGTCAACATTACCCAGCTTGTGATATGCCTGCCCCTAAAGAGATGTCTCCACCTTTGAAATTCAACAGACCGTAGTAGAACTGGAGTATAACCTGCACCAGAAAAAAATGTTCATAAAGAAAAAAAAAAAATCACTGTGTTCTTAAACAGCAAAAAAAAGTCATAGTTATCCTAGGCTGACCTACAGAAATCCAGTGCTGAGCCTTCTGTGTTCAAATGTTCAGCTTGATATAGGCAGGACTCTCCTTTTCCTTCCCTAATCCTTTTCTAATTTTTGCCTCTTTATCCTTTGCAGCTAAGGAGCCGTTCAAGGTGCTCCTCACTGACAGCTTGGTGATTGTAGAAAAGGTTTGTCACTAAGGGCCATTATTTCATCCTTTGTTGGGGCAAGAAAATGCAGAAAATCAGAAGTAGGAAATGGGCAGCTGCTGTGAATATGAATTACAACAGAAATACTGATTTGTTTTTCATCTGTTCAGACCTTTCTTAGAATGCTAGGCTTTTGCAGAAATTGTGCTTTGGTGTTAAAAAAGGAGGTTTCTATCTCCCATGAAAAGGGAGTCAGTAAAAAAACAGTAAAGTATCTTCTCTCCTTCCCTCCCCCCCCCCCCCCCCCCGCACCCAC
>NW_010146879.1:55367-69022 GCF_000699245.1 Pterocles gutturalis
TTTTTTTTTTTAAAAGAGTTCTGGCTGTTGAACTGTAACACTGGCCACATGTGCATTAAAACTATAAAGTCCTTATGAATCTTTAATGAGGAAATGTGTGTACAAAGTAGATGGTTTTAACAGAGGCACCTCAGTCACTTTTAATTTTGTTTCTCTCACCATCCCCCAAATACCTCAAGGGCTCCGTTCTGCATTCCTTACCATTTTGCTTGCTCGGGAAAGACTCTAATTCACGTTAATTGAAAGACATCACCCCCTTCCTCCCCAAAAAAGCTCCACATAACTGCATTTAAAACTCATTTTGATCTCAGAAAAGCATATAAAGGGTTTGTTTCTTGATTATTCTCTGTGCTTTTGATATGGGTTGAGGAACAGCTCAAAGAGAATTACTGTAACTGCAAAGAAAGTAACCTTTTAGAAGTGATCGGGCACTGTGTTGTGGTGGAGCTAGTTAGTAATGTTATAATGTTTCCTTAATAGTAGGTGCTGTAATTAGGGAGGGGAAAAAAAGTGTGCCCAGTCTCCGGGCAGGCAAAAGCAGCGAGTCCAGTCACATCCTGAGAGGTCAGTGAAATGGCAGAGATGAGGATGCTTCCTGTTGACTCCACATGGGACCACATTAAACAGCCTCCTTGTTTGGATTTAGTATTGGAAATAATAAAGGTCAATGCCATTAGAAATAGGGTACAAGTAAAAAGCTAATCTTACAGGAAAATCTCAAAACCTACTAAAAGTAGTTTAATTGTGAGTTTAGTATACTATTGATGAAGGGGTTATCTTGCTTGTTTTCAGAGCTAACTATGAGGTGAAGGCAGTCAAAAACCAGAGGACTGTATAAAACCCGAACCTTTTTATTAATTTGCTTTGCTCAGGAAGGTTGTCCTTGCTTCATTGTCTAATTTTTAAAAAGTTATCGTTTATTTTTAAGGAAAGGAAACTGATTAGAGTATTTAATACACTTTGAAATGGAACAAGAAACTTTTTTTTCAGTTTGTTGGGTTTTTTTTTGTCCTAAATAAGCCTTCCCAGAAATAAGCATAATAGTGTTTTTAATATGGATACATAATAATATGAAATGTTAAAAAACCCCCGAAAAAACCCCAACAAAAAACCCCCAAAAACCAAAACAACCCTTAAACTCATCTTAACCTCTGCAGAGGACAAGAAATGTTGTCAAAATGCCCCTGTGAAGTGTTCCTAGCATCTCAAAATGAGCCGTGACAATGGATGCTCCTCTATCACTATTCTTAAAATCAGATTCTGAAATCTTTTTGAAGTCATAGCTGTATACAGTTTCAAACTTAGTGTGTTAGAAATAAATATAGTAGAGCAATATGGCTTATGAACACACTGTATTTCAGAGTTCTCCCGTTTCTGATACACAGATCTCTATTAAATGATAACAGGGGGAAAGAAGGTTAGTTTTTGTTCATTGCAACTATGGAATGAGGAGTTCTGCAGCCTGACCCCTGTGTGGGTACCCACCTCAGAAACCAGGACGCCACGGCTGGATTGCTTGTGCCTGTAGACAATAAGTTGGGCACCTTTGCCTTAAAAGGGTGGGCACTAGCAAAGGAACAGACTTTGTTACTTTACATATATTTTTGTCTCCAGTCAAATTATATTCTTTCTGGTATCCTGCAAATGCATCTTTGACTAACACTTAGAATCCAGGACAGATGGAGGCTGGAGGTGGGATGGGATTTTGCATCTTTGTGGAATCAAGACTAGGTACCATACAAAAATAGCTTGTGGGTGTTTACCCTGAGGCTGTACTGATCTTCCTGTTTCAGCCCTTGAAGCAGTCTTAAAGCCAGGAAATATAAATATTAAACTTTGTTTGCCCTCAACGTGCCATTTAGCTAGAGCTTTGGACCATCCTTTTCCAAAGTCTTACCCTGTATGGTACCACAGTGTGCAGAGATGAGAGAATTCAATTTGTTTATGAGTTTATTTTGATGGAACTAACATAAAACTAGAACTGATAAGACTTGGATTGGCTACAACTTAAATAAATCAGTACTTTGCATGAAGTTCCAGGGTTTAAGCTTTATCTGTAAAAAGAGGATAAACACGTGGAGCTCAGCATGCCACAACACTGACCATAGCTAAACAGCATGACACCACATAGTAATGTATTATGCCAGCTGGAACTGCTGGCAGACAACTTAATTCAGCCATCAAATTGTAACTGAGGTTAACAGTGGCAACAGCACCAGGCCACACAGCTGCTGCTGTCCGTGGAAATTTGTCATATGTCAGTAGGTTGCTTTTTAAATGTTTTGAAATGCCAAAGAGTTTGGTGTGTGACAAACCTCCTCGGGTGTGTGTGTTGTGCCAGGTTGTGTACGGTGTTTTACAAGATATTGAAATATAACCCAGATTTTCAGGGAAGGCTTAGTGTTCCAAGTAGTCCAACAGAAAGGAATGAGAAAGTTTCTTTTTTTTGGAGAATGTCTTCATTTTCTTTTGCCTGGTGCATACTTGACCACCCGGAAGATAAAGCTGTTGCTGTATAAGTAAAAGAAGTAGCTTCATGTACAGGTTTGGGGGTTTTTCAATGAAGTATTTATTTTTGTTGCTCTGCTAGACAGAAGGTTTTTGCACAGTCAGTGTGTTCTGTTTTTCTCACATCATCAAATGTTTAATGTACGAGCTGTCTGCAGTAAGGATATCAAGCTTGTGAAATCCTTCATTATAGAGTGCTACAGTTGTAATTCTAAATATTTTCAGCTCAGTGGGTGGCTCTAAATCTGATTTTTTGTTCATTATGAGCCACAGAGCTATGTTGGTATTAATTGGTATGATATTGAGCACTTTTGTTGTTGTCTTTGCAAAAAAAGTATTTGGACAGTTAACTGACCTAAATAGTTTGTCATCTGTGTATACCTTCATATTGCAATGCAGTTCCATAAGGTGGAAATTTAAAATAAGATCCTGTCTCAAAAACTAATTAGCTCTGGATTTTTTTTTTTTTTTTTAAGTGTAGTTGTAGTGCTCTGAATGCAAGGAAATAAAATCAGGAATTTGTGAATTTAAGTACCCCACCACAGCAGGAAGTTACATGTTTTCCCACTCAAGCAGCTGTGTAATTGTTCAAAACATTACAAGCGAATGTTTTTAAAAGTTTATTACATAAGTTTTGATTATACAAACACTAAGAATGCCTGGCTACAGCTTTCAGTTACACGTACATTACTGTAATGTACATTGGTGTTCTTAATGGAATGCATTTTGTAAATAATATATAATGTAATATATATAATGCAATATGTTAATGTCGTAGAACAATGTCTATAGGTATCTGTGAGACTATGGTTTTATAGATAAAATACACCCACCTACCGTTTCCCTTTCCCTGGTTTCCCCACAGAAGCAAGATTTCCAGTGACAAAGACTGCTGTTCATTATTAAGTTTGCAAATACAATTCCCAGAAATACATGCACTCAGAATGGTATTATTGTTGGGATAATTTTTCCTTTCTTTGTTGAGCACTTTCTCACAAGGAAACTCACCAAACATAATGCAATAAGACTCCCTTTATTTGCGCTCTTAGGCTAATTTATAGCAGACATCAGGGAAGATGTCCACTTGTAAACAAAACCAACCTCCTGCAAAATATTCTGAATGACTGAAGCAGCTGTGTACCACTTGAGCAAGAATGCATTGTCTAAGTGAGGAATTTTAAATTAGTCCTAGCTAGCTGTATATACAGATTTGCAGAAGAATGTAGCTGGGGAAGCACGTGAGAACACAGGGTGTGGAAAAGTGTGTGAGTACCTTCTTTGTGCTCCCAGGCACCCTCTCATACCCCTCAATGTGCTCACCTTCTTATTGAAGTCCCGGGGGAAAAGTGACTGATTACAAAACCCAAAAGTTTTACAGTTGGAAAATGGGGAAAATCTGCTAGTTTTACTTCACATATTGTTGAAGTTACCACTTTGGATAGATTTTGCACTGCAGGATCTTTTGCCGACTATTCTGGTGTTTTATTGGTCAAATTTAATTTGGATGTAATGGAAAGCAGAATCTTTCCTAAATTAGGAAAGAGAAAGAAGGAAAAAGTCTCTAGGCAGAACCTTGGACCTGAACAAGTGCGTGCCTGTTTCCCTGTAGCTGTTAACAGGGTGATGAATGTAACGCAGATTCAGTTTTAGTTACAGTTGCTGAAAGATTCTTCCACTCGGACCACAGGAAATTATTATTCACTGAAGCACTGTATGTCGTCTTTTCTTTTGCTAATTACATTTTGGTTATAGCCAACTTTCCTAGAATCATGTATTCCAAATCAGATTAGTAGTTGCCATGTTAACAAATAAAAAAAATTATCCTTTGCCTTTGTTCTGTAAGACCTTTAAAGAAAAATGGAGGAAGTGAACCTCTAGTATAAATAAGGGCTGCTGAAGGGCCAGCTTTTTTCTAACCATTTTCTTTCATATTACTGCTAAATATAGGTGCTCCTTAGTAGTTCCCTTGGGAAATGTTCTTTTGATGCGCTGAAGAACAACGTGGAATTCCCATTAATTTTCATTGGTATTAATGATGTCAATCTCAAAGAATACTTCAAACATATAATTGGAAAGTTTATTAAGATGGTCTTTGTTATATAAGTCAATACATTGTTAATAGTATTTTATATGGGAAAACAGATTGAATTTTATGCCCATTTCCTCAATTTATGAAATTTGTCATAAATTGTCCCTTGCTTTTGAGGGGGGAACCATCTTCTGTTCCCTAAGGAAGTAACTCTTTCTATGTTGATGTACTTCCATCCCTTGAGAAAACTGTCTCTAAAAAAAAAATGTCATTTTAGGGAAAATGATTAGTGTTTTTCAAAAGCCTACATAGAAAAAAAAGGCGCCAAGAATTGCTTTAAGGTAGGTTCCTCTCCACTATGATGAAACAGTATGATAGTGCAGCAGTTGTCCTGTTCACTGGACTGAGGTCTTATGTATAATGGAAAGTGTTGCTTTTAACATAAAAAATACATTCTGCTTCCTGTATTTACAGAAAGTACCTCTTGAAATGAATGCTATAATGTTTAAGCAAATAAGAAAATAGTTGTTTCTGTCTTTTGGCCTTTCTATTTTAACTATTTTTGTGACATTTTTGTCAATTAAGCTCCTTTTTCCTTCTTTGGGACTCCTGAAGAATATTTTGCTGATCCCTGAAAATACTCTTCTCTTTAAATATGGACAGCTTTTGTTTTTCTGTGAGTAGATAATCTGAGTTGCAGATTATTTCTGCAGTATGTATTAGCTGGAGCAGAGCAGTGTACGTAGGTGGCTGTATGGCTTTGACAGCTGTGAATTCAGAGGCAGCATCACAGTTTCATGTGGCACAAAGCTGGAGCTCAAAATGAGTGCTGGATCTCTGCTGGACCTGAGAGCACTCAGAAATGTGATTCAGAGATACTAAATTTTCAGGTGAGTGAGAGCAAAGCAAATATGCATAAGGATGAGTACAACACTGCATGTAGGCTCCTCAGTCTTTCTGAAAACCAGCATTCTGAGAAGGACATAGCAAAGACATCGGAGTAGCAAAGACTTCTAACCTGATGGAATAGGATTTCCCTGTATTAACTACACATCATCTCACTTATTAAACAAACTTTCCTGTCACGTAAACTCTGCAGTCCCCTTTGCCCTGGATTAGAGAGACTATTGAATTTGGTGACCCATGGTCATCTGATATTTACAGGAAGGCCGATGGGATGTTCAAGCTCATCTTTGCTTAGAGGTGATATTCCTTCATAGCAAGTCTTTCAGTTCTAATGAATGTTTGCCCAGGAAACCTCCCACTGAGACCAAGCTTCAATTTACTTTTGAAATATTTCACATTTTGCCTCTCTGCTTTTCATAGGGAATGGTACTTATGGTGTTTTCAAATTTTTTTTTTTTTTGCAGAATTTACTGCCTGTGAGCTGACACACAGTTTAAGAATGAAAGTTTAAAAATACAGGAGTTTCCTATATTTCCTTAAGTATTTCAGCTGATTAACACGAGGTCGTAGTTAGTCTTGAATATTCATGGTGGTTTAACTATATTTTTTCCCTAGTTGACCAAGAGGTGAGAAGAGCAAGTAGGTTACTAGTTAAGGAACAGGATTGTGGGCAGTTTTCTCTGTGGTGTGCAGGCATGCGCAGTAGTAAAGCAGTAGAGATGCAAAGTTACCTACTCCCTTAAAAACCTAGTGTTGGAACACGTTCTTGAGAGCAGTTAAAAAGATTGCTTTAAAAAAATAAAGTTAATTTCATTATATAAAATTAGTCTTTTAAAACTCTAAAAGATGCAATAGGGGAAGACAATGCAATGGTTCGTTTATATATCCTGTTTTATGGTCATTATTGCTTTTACAAGTTAAATCAATGTCAACAAAAAAAAACCTCCAAGAAGTGACTTGTGGTTTTTCTTCCAATATGTAAAATTCAGTCAGTATTTTGTTTTGTGAAGGTTGATTTATAGTTCATTTTAGATTTATAGTATAGTTTTACTGTATTTAGTATAGTTATTTTCATTCTTATGTCAAATACCATTGCCAGAGATACCATAACTGGTGTTGGACAGCTGCATGGGAAACTTTAGATGTGACCAAACCCTCAGTGAGCAGTATGGGAAAGATGCACTACTACAGCTGCATTGCATAGCTCTGTAGCTTTTTTTCTGGAAAACCTCAGGCAAATGTATGGATCTATGAACTAGATGGGCATGTGCTTTGTTTTTGATATGTGTATGTGCAGTAAATCCAATGGGTCAGGTTTCCGGGCATATGCTGACCTCTGTGCAAGCCAAACACTGCTGGCTTCAATGTGTCCCTGGAGTGTCAGATCTGCTATGTGCACTCTCAGCTGTCTGAAAATTTTGGACAAATGAATATTCTGTGTAGTGCCACTGTCAGGCTAAAATAATTGGTGCATTTCTTCTTTGATTTTTGTTTTCCGCTTCTCTATCATACTTACACAGTTTTTAACAATCATTTGTATTCCCTGAGTACTCAGTGATAAATATCTTTTGTAGAAGCAGACTTAAGTATAGTACTCAGTGTGGCAATATACCTCATGTATGTGCATTGAGGGCAGCTATTGTTGAACTTCTGAGTTACAGATTTTTTCTGGAACTATATTTACAATAGCTCCATGAGTTTGAAACATTTTATTATTTTGCTATTTGCTGACAATAATATTTTTAAAGTGTTGTAGATGCCAGGTTTTCCATTGTGTCAAGCAAAATTTCAGATTTTGTGGCAGGAAATTGTGTATACATGGAATGTTAAATTAAAGAAGAAAAACTGTGTGGGCAATAATACTTGATAGAATGTAATACGGAAAATATGACAAGAGTGCTATTATACTGATTTGTGTTTCCTGACCTTTATCACCTGATGTCAACTCTGCATCCCATTTCCTGGTAGTGACAGATATAAATTCATTTTGCTGTATGGCAATATGGAATGTTTCAGGCTATTGTATTTTCATCTTTTGACTGTGGGTCAGACTTTTTGCGTCTTACTAATTTAACTCATTCAGAGTTGACAACCTGATGCTGCCTGGGTAATGCTTATTTACCTTCTCCTAAACCTTCTTACTTAGAAAACTCTTCCTTCATTTCCAGTCTACTCCTCTTTTTGAAATTTGGGTTTAACTCCTTTCATTGTGCATATTCAGACAAACTGAATGGCTGCTGCTATTGTCCTTGTGTACAGCCTTCCAAGTGAGATTGTTGTGTTTTCTGCATCTTGGCTTTAATAACCTTTAGCACTTCGGGTTTCAGATAATATGAAGATGTACACACTCCAGCAGTTTATGGGACATGCTTTGTATTTGCTGCATTTAACAAACTTGACTAAATATTAGTTTTTCCACCACCATAGATTTTCGTCCATACCACACATTTTAGATTTATGATTTAATAATTTGCCTTTATTTTTTCTAAACCAAAAAATTAATTGTATTTTAATTTTTTTCCTTCTGTAAATGCAGCAGATATAACAAAGGTCACAATAAAGGGCAGTGTTGCTTCCTGCACTGAATGGCACAGATGTCTTGGCTTTGTCTAAGTCGTCTTCAACCATAGCTGAGCAGGAGTTAACAGAGAAACCTTTACCAGTGTTTTATTTTGATTAATATTTATGGTGGAATCCTATATGTGTCATTTAACTCTGTGCACTATGTCAGTGTTCCCAGGACCAAGGAAATATGATCTTCCTACTGTCTGGAATGATAGAGACTTTAAAATGAGAAAATAGCGTGTAAAAATCATAGAATCATAGAATGGTTTGGGTTGGAAAGGACCTTAAAGATCGAGTTCCACCGCCCCTGCCATGGACAGGGACACTTTCCCCTAGACCAGGTTGCTCAAAGCCTCATCCAGCCTGGCCTCGAACACCTCCAGGGATGGGGCATCCACAGCTTCTCTGGGCAACCTGTTCCAGTGCCTCACCACCCTCACAGTGAAAAATTTCTTCCTAATGTCTAGTCTAAATCTACCCTCTTTCAGCTTATACCCGTTACCCCTTGTCCTATCACTACACTCCCTGATAAAGAGTGCCTCCCCATCTCTCCTGTAGCCCCCTTCAGGCACTGGAAGGCTGCTATTAAGTCTCCTCGGAGCCTTCTCTTCTCCAGGCTGAACAACCCCAACTCTTTCAGCCTGTCCTCATAGGGGAGGTGCTCCAGCCCTCTGACCAATTTCTTGGCTCTCCTCTGGACTCTCTCCAATAGGTCCAGGTCTTTTTTATGTTGGGGCCCCCACATCATCCCACTATTAAAATGTATGCTAAATTAGAAGATTCTTATGTCCACATAAAAGCAGAGAAACACCATTCAATTAGAAAATAGCAATAACATTTGTAAATACCTGTAAGGTGATGTATCTGTGTCGCAATATCTGTGACAACAGTAGATATTATATTAGATGTGTCATATATCCCCTCTTTATTGCCTTTTAAAAGTTTTGTATTTAACTTTGTACTGATTTAAATGTAGTTATAAAAATTTTTTAGCATCGGTGCTTTATATGTTATTTATTATTAATTAATTGTATTCATAAATTAATATTTTTATACATGTTATTGGATCAAGTTAAAAAAAGAAAGAAAGGAAAGCCATGCGACTATGTTGTCTGTGAATAAAACTAATGCCTAAAGGTAGCAATTCATTTGGAACTCAGCTAATGTGATTAAGGCATGAAAATTCTTTCTCTCAAATTATCTTTTTTGCTAAGTAATAGGCATAGCCTGATTAAATAGAAAGAAGTAAGAACACCTGTACAAATTTCAGAGGTCGGCAGGGTTTAGCGGTCTCTTTCATGCAAGCTAACAAAAATGCCTGGAACCACAATACTTTGAATACTTTTGGTACTTTTTAGTAGTTTTGCTGTGAAAACACCCACTAACTATTCAATAGATGTGTGTCAAACTTCCTATGTAAATTTTCAGTTTCATAGTGTAGAATAGCCTGCTTGATTCTTTTAAATTCAGTAAGGTTGAGAAGCTGTGCAGATATAAAACTGTTCTGTTCTTTTGATAGCGTAGGCTTTCAGTTTAGGGAGCTGGTTCTTGAAAGTGATGTGGCGTGTAGAGCTTAGTTGTTTAACTGTTACTCATTTAAGATGACTCACAACAGTGTAATAGTCTAGAAAAGAAGTCCAAGCCTTAAATTGTGCTTCCCTAGGCAGAGCCACTAAAGGGATCATCTGAGTAAACCACATTCTGGTCCTGTTACAGTTCTTATCTGCAGCTTGATGAGGTTTCAGTCATAGAAGTTGATAAGTGCACTATTTAAGATTGCTGAGCTCATACAGATGAAAATTTGGCAATGAAAACATTTTGATTTAATGGTTTCTTGTGTATTTAACCTTTAATCTCTCCTAACTAGCTGAAGTTTAAAATCTGTTTTGATGTTACTGGTATATTTGACCAGAACAGGTCTACGATTTTATCTATTTATGCAAAACTTTGAGGTGTATAAACAATTTTACTTATATCTGGTTAATGCTGGTGGTAGTGAGGCCTAAGTGGATAGTGCAGAGAAAAGGCATAGAGCACTGTATGGTAAAGAAGATGATTGGCTTTCTTTTGGTCTCCGGGTGATTAAAACTGCAGAATGGTTCTTCGGAGGGCAGCATCGGTGAGGAACACAGTGGATGCCATTTAAAGAGCTATTGATTGAAGTAGAAATAGATTGAGCTCCCTTTCCCTCAAGGCTGACTGGAAAGAAACAATGGAAGTTGCCTTTTGTGCCAGTAGGTTTATTTTAATAGGATCAATTTTATCAATGTGAAATTGGATTAATTTAATGATGATGGTCTCTCACTCTCAGCTGAGAGCCCATAATTGACTCTGAAAAACAGCACTATATAATTTAGGACATTTCTTTTGCTCTTCTATTATGATAAAGTATATACCATATATCATATTTTCTATATATTTGCATACAAGTAAATTATTACTCAGTCATTTAGAAAATAATTATAAATACTTGGAAAATAAAAGGTCATGTTGTCCCTTCATAACTGTTTAATTAATTGGCCTCTGGCAGTTTGTTTCCTAGATATTGCTGATGCATGACTGAGGCACTGAAGCCTACTCTTTCCAATAAAACGTCTGAGTTAAACAAAGATCATTTGCTGCCCTTTAATTACTGTGATGAACCTCTTTGCTTCTGTTTCTAGGTCACAGCAATAACTGTTATGGAGCTGTTGTTTAAATATTTCTTACTTACAGATTTTAAATTAGATGCACAACTCTCTGCGATAATAATGAATAACGGGGTTAGGAAGAAACAGAAAAGTCCTGTGCAAGAGAAGTCATGAAGGGAACGTTGCTGTACTGGGGTCTCTGGTTGCTCGTTTCCTTATTATGTATTGTATATTAGGTAAGGGTAAGCTTTCCCAAACCATGTGCAGGTTTGTTATATACAAGCATCAAACCCAAGATGTTAATTCAAAGCCTTTTCTGTCCTACCAACTTGTGTGTTTGTTAGAAGTGAGATATAAGAGCTTTTTGATTTTGTGAGAATTGTTTGAACAGTTGAATTTGAATAGAATTTTTTTGGGGGGGAAAGAAAAAAAGAGGGTTTGAAACCCATATTTTAGTAGTTTATATATCTGAGTAATGTCAGACATATCATGTATTTATAGCTCCTGTGTCTAAAGATTTGTATTTTCACTTGTGTTTTATCTTAAATAAATATGCAACTTAGTTGAGAACATCCATGAAATATTTTCAGTAGTGTCTTAACTGAAGAGTAAGGCAAATTATCAGCTTACTGAATTGTCTGCTTGAGGCGCTAATTAATAGTTTCTCATCTTCAGAAAGTATTTACAAGTCTAAGCGGTTGTTGTTTATTATACATTTTTATGGTTTCATTTAGGTTCAATAGCAGCTTCCATGGTATCTTCTCATATATGCGGAGGTGCTTTCTTGTTTGGGTATGCATATGGTTTGGATATAGCCATTTAACAACTTTTTGATTGTTTTTCATTTTTTATTAAGCAGCAGATTAGACCTATATTTAATGTTGAAGTTTCAACTGTCTGCAGTTAAATCTGGGCAACTTGCAAAAAAATTTACAAATTACAAATTCTGTAGCAACTTCCTTTGAATACTTAAAATGAAATACGGAGCTATTCAGCCAATTGCTGGGAATCTGCTGTGAGGTAAATGTGCTTGTCACATAATTTGCTTGAAAAAAAAAAAAAGGCAATGAAATATTCAGTTATCTCTGAACTGTTTTTTCTGGTTTTAGAAGTACTCTTTTGCATGAGAGAGGCAATTTATAACCTTAAGATTTCAGTTTGTGGTTGTGTGCAAGTCAGGAAGGGTTGTTGAAGGCATCACCAATACAGTGGTGAGTAGTTTATTTTTTAATTTAATGAAGTTGTGTTTAATTCTAGAGTGGAAAACTTCAATGTCAGGGATTAAGGAAGTCCATAAGGAGGATACCAAATACCTGGTTGTGGAGGATATTTGGAAGGTTGATGGCAATTGAGATCTTACGTATTGGAAATAGGTGTGGGTTTCCTAAACAAAAAGGGAGAGAACATCATCATCACCATCCTTCCTTTGAGAAAAGCTGTGTATTAAAGGCCACAAGTGGGGGAAGTACCTTCCTCACAGTCCTGTGTGAAGGGAAGTTTTCATAATAATGGGTGGTATTATTTTCAGTTAACCAAGGTATTTGCACTTTGTGGGAGCAGACTTTGGAAGAATCTCGCACAGTTTGAGAGTGCCAGCTGTGAATTCTAGTATTTCCTCACCTTTCACTATGATTGAAATCCACAAGTCATCACCCAAATATCTGTTAACGCAACACCCGCTGTTCGACTTGCTAGTCTCAAACTGCTGAGCCAAATTTATGTCTCTGCTTTTGGTAGCCCATGCCACTAGGTTGCAAAAAAATGCCTTCTTCAAAATTGATACAGCCTCCCTTATCTGTGAACGCTGTGCTTGAGAGCTGGAGAGGTTCTTTGCACGCCTTTATGCATGTGGGAAGTCTGAAATGCTGATGACCATTTCAGTGGGACAATGTAGCCCTCACCTTCTGTGCTTGCTGCCATACTTCTGATCTACCAGTAACATGGGAAAAGTCACAGCAGCCTCCCGTTGCATCAGCCAGCTCTGTTTCATCATGTCAGCATGCTGTCTGTGTAATCTCTGTATCAGGGCATGCTGCTGTCTCCTCTCAATGACTAAATGATGATGAAATACATGTGGTGCATCCAGCTCAAAGCTGGGATAGTGCATGAGGGAGGCGTCACTCTGTTCCTCATAAACATTTATGATGAGTCTCCACTACTGGCCACAGTTGGATACAGTACTCTTGGCTGGATGGGCTTTCCAGCTCGTCCTGTCTGGTAGTTCTTGTGCTCCTATTGCGTAGGAAGCTGAAGTGTTTCACTTGGGGCTCTGACTGCAGCCAGGCGTTTAAAGCCTTCGTGGATTGAACCCACAGAGTCCTGAAAAAGCAGCAGGACTCTCACTGACAAATCTAATAATATATTTCAGAAAACGGTGTCCAATGTGCCAAATGCTATAAATACACTGTAAATATGAGGTTCCAACTACTCTGTCCTTTTCTTTTGGTTTTGCAAATGTCACTGTTGCTCATGAAGAGAATGAAAATGAATGAAAACACAATGAAACAAATTGCAGTTCTAAAAGAACACATTCATCTGGGACCAGCAGGCTTGAATTTTCAAAATAGAAATACAAATGACCTCTAATGAAAAACTATGTAAAAATAATACTATCATTTTAGACATCTTCTGTTTTCTGTGAGGGTTTGGATTTTTTTTCCTTTTTTTTTTTTGTTTTTTTTTTTTTTAATGCTGAAATGAGCCATTATCAGGTTTGATTCAGTGTTTTAAATGCAGTTGACAGTTTATGCCTGGCTCAGTTCATAGAAAACTCATGCATCATTAATATGGGATTTTCATGCACTTGGAAGAATGCATTCTACACTCTTCCAAAAGAAAGCAGCTTCTTTAGTATGTACAATATGTTCATTAAATACCTTTCCATGTTTATACAAGTGCTCATGTCTCCATTATTCATTCAAGCAGAAACTAATACAAGATGTAGTACATCTGCTGTAGCATGTACAAGTAACTAAACACCCCCCCCCCCCCTGACCATTTTTTTTAAGGAGGAGAAT
>NW_010146879.1:69053-92010 GCF_000699245.1 Pterocles gutturalis
TTTTACTTAAGAGAAGGTAATTCTGCTCACTTAAGAGGAATTCTGCAGCATGTCTTTTTCCATAGTTGGAATATCATCTAATTTCTGATAGATGTCAAATTACATTGGAGTCCTCCATTTGTTTTCAAAACTGGGGGAGGGGTATTTTCTCTAATTTAAAACTGATTTTTTTTTTTTTTGTATAAATGCTTTGGTGACACTTTCAGTGATTGGAATCACAGGGGATCACTGAGGCTCCCTGTTGTACCCAGGGTAAGTGAATTGGCAATCTTTTCTGTTGAGCCAGTCCAACGCAGATAGCATTTATTTTATACATATAAAAAGGAGCAGTTCTGAGAATTAGAAATTTGTCTAGAATCAGGCAAGTGCGAGATTCGAATGTTTGCTCCACATTGGGCAACGGTGGCCCCTCCCTGTCACAAGGTATGTCCTGCCTGCTGGGCTCAGCTGTTCTCCATCTCTCCTATTTCCTTCAAAAACATTGAGAAATGGATTTCTTTTTCTAATGCTGAATGAGAAAATAATACCAAGCTTCTAGTTTTCATGACATAAAAATGTTTTCTGTCCCTTCCTATTATTACTATAGTATTATTACCTATTATTACTATGGTATTAGCGCTACTGAGAAACCTTCCCCTAACACAGTGTCTGCCCAGATGTGTTTTTTACTAAAGTAGTGACAGCTGGTTTCATACTCACAGAAACACTGGGATATAATTTTGCAGATATTCTTTTAAGGTTTGCAGATGAGGACTTTGATCTTTCTGCACAGTTGTAGAAAGATTACTGCATTTTAGAGGAACAGTTCTCCATCCTGGTTTTAGGAGGTAGCATCTTGGTCTCTGTGTGCAGGCTGTGTACTGGAAAGATCTGAAAAGGTCTGAGTGATTTGGAAATCAGAGCTGACTTCTTGATACTGGGGAAAGTGTCATTCCCAGGGAGCCCATTTGTGAGGGCATTGCATACCAAAGGATGCAGGGATCATGTGCGGCTGGATATATATGTCCAGATTCTCACCGAAAGACTCCTATGATTGTTAAACCGTATTTGCTCCAAGTATAAGGCAATGTAAGATCCTTCTGATGAAGCAGAGGCAGTTCTTTCCATTAACCCATGCTGCTGCAATTGCTATAGGCATTTAGATAAACCATGAAAGTCTTGGAGTATCTTTGAGCAACTATTTATTTTTTTCTTTTTAGGGGATATAATCAGGTAAATTGAGAAACTCATTGTGTAAGTGCAGCTTTAGAATAACACTCCACTTTGCCATTCCATTATGTATATCTACTGTCAACAGTTTATTTTTTTTAATGTGAGTTTCTTAAAAGTTTGGAACTTTTCTAAATCCTGATACTTTAATGGAGACTGTAGATGAAATATAATCCTCATCTATTCATAACCAGTCAAAAATAAACAATTTTTTAAAGCCATTAGAGCATACAGAGGAAAAGTTCATGAACCAATCATTTGGGGCTTTTGGCAGACCATACGGAACTTTTCTAACAGCTATTTATAAGGTCCTAATGTGTTTATTTTCACAATAAATCTGACTTATTGCTGAATGTGTTGGTTTCATAGTAAAATAAACACTGAAGATTACAAACATAACCTTTTGTAAAGTCTTCTGAAAGCCTAAGGCTTAATTTAATAAATGTGATGTTCTCTGTATTGCCTGGGAAGTGCATGCCAACTCAGAAAAAAGAAAAAAAGAACAGCCCAAACCCTTGCTTTAAATTACAAAATCAGTTATCACCAAGTTTACATTAAAGCTGAGCCATTTGGCCTATAAAAAGCATTAATAACTGATAGATGGATAGATATAAGAACTAAGAAGGGATGAATGAAGGAAGAGATGTCCCTCAGTGCTCTTGTTGAAGGGCTATGTGGAAGAAATTCTGTCTTTGTAAATACACAAATGTAACTTCATTTAGAGATTGTTTAATTTGCTTAGCTTAATTCTGTAATTTACTAACAAAGTTACATGCAGTTAAGCAGTTTTCAAGTGCTCTGAATGTATTTACATTATGGCTTTTACTGGTTTAATTAGAAGAATTAAAATAATCGTGCTTTAAATCAGAATATTTGTGCAATTTCTTCAAGATTTTGCCCCTTGCTAGTGACAGAGACGAGCATCCTACTCCACTAAAATTTGTGTCTCCGTTATCCATGTTGTTGAGTCAGGATTTCAGCTCTGATATATAAGAGGATTATCAAATCTTCACAAAAGGCAATTAAAGAATAACCAGTACAGAAAATAAACTTTCTCTTTTTATACTGTGTCCTCAGAAATCTTGTCTGATTTGTATGTGAATGTCCACGTTAGGCATAGAATTCCCAATACTTTTAGGGAATCCTACTATGCTCTTGACCTCAATGATATGTTTCAATAATGAGTCTGTAGGTTAATTTCAAATTGTGTTAGAGTGCTTCCTTCTGTCAGCTTTAAATATATTGCTTTTGAACTTCATTAGATACTCCTTGTTCTTGTAATAGTAAAATGTGTCACTGGTAGCTATCCAATAGACTTTTGTGTTGGATTCATCATTTTGTTTGTCTGTTGCTAAACAGGCTTCATCTTTTCTTCTTCACTGTCAAGTATCTTCAAACTTCAACCAAATGCTTTAGGTTTCACATAATGAAAAAGTTGCTTTATGTAAGTTTTATTGCGCTTCTATCCAATTGCATGGGTGGGCAATAAACTTGGATAAAATTTGGTGTAATGCTGAGCATCCAGTGTCAGACAGACTGCTTTATATAACATAGCATTGTTTCAATATATCATTTATTTTCAAAAGAACTTGAATCATGGCCATAGAATGTGCTTTATGTGCATGCTTTGTTCTCAGATAGAAGCCTGCAGGATCTCAAACAATTAAAAAGAAGTTGTCATTCCAGTTGCTGAAACGCTAGTGCTTTGGGGATAGTTTGGGAACAGCTCCAAGGGACGTGCCTGGGAGGGTGGACCTGGATAGCAGATTGTTTTTAAGAAAACATCCTTCTTCTGAGTGATTTTATGTAAAAGAAGAAAGAGACCATTGAAATCCATTAAAAATGCTTTGTATTTTTTGAAATGGTTTTTAAAGTTTAGAAAAAATGGACCAGCTGGAATAAGGATTTTAATACACTATACAGTAGTTATCTGTTTTCTGGGTGACACTGCAGACGTTTCTAAATGCCAGAAATATTGCTCTATGCCAGGTGTTTGGTTGGGTTTTTGTTTTGTTGTTTTTTGTTTTGTTTTTTTTTCAGAAATTGGACAGGCTTTTTCTGCTTCTGGGAAAGCTGCAAATTTCTGATACTTCTTTCAGTAATTACTGTCATGTAGAGCTTTTATGAATATTTTTTCTTCACAGTGAATCATTTAAGCTGTGTTTGATTAGTTCAAAAGAAAAAAGGTTGTAACAATAAACATGGTCACCACATTCCCCATTTTTTTGAAAGTAATTAAGACTTTACTGGCAAGAGTTCACGCTGTGGTAGCCTATAAATCTTGTGCAGATCCTTGAATGCTGGTGTCATGAATACATTAGCTAGGTCAGAATGAGCAAATTGATTGGGAAGGAGCTTTTCAGTAGAATCAGTATCATGAAGAGTGTGTGCCCAGGCAAATGCTTACAGTTTGTAGAATTAGCTTCAAATGAACACTTCCTCAACATCGGAGCAATCTGGGCTGTTTCCATTTGTTTAAATCATGTTTTATTTAAGTTTTGTTTCAACTGCTACTTTGTATTTCTGTTATGTTTGAAATAGTTGTAAGACAAGCATTTCCTTGATTTAATTCTGATCTCTCAGAGGTCAGTGACAAAACTCCTATGAATTTTATTCTGATCTCTTTAGGGTAGGGAACATAACATCTGTGGCTGATCCTGAAAATGATTATATATGGGTGAACTTATGTCTAGTCATTCTATATATATATGTATCTATAATGGGAAAAAAAGGTGTTTTCACAGCACAAAAGAGGTCCAGCCCTGACCAGAACCTTGTGGAGACTTCTGTGAGATAAATATAAAATATTTTCTTTTTTGTTTTTGTTCCTGGAAACAGATAATTGAGCCAAAAATATACCAAATTACAAGAATGCTTCTAGTTCAAATTTTATTGATGCAACTGCTGAAATTGTTCTGGATATCAGCCTCTGTGTTTTATTTAATATGTAAATGGCCATATTTATTAGTTTAGTAGAATTTTGCAGTGCTTAGCCTGTGATTTTAGATAGCTAACTTGTATAAGACTAGTACTGCCCCAGCATGTTAGTAAATCAAGAGTAACAACTTACTTCAAACAGTGACAAAAGTTTCTAGATTAATTGCAGTATTACATCTCCTGAAAAACTCAATCAAATTACAAAAGTGGGAAATAAATCACAGATAGAAATGTGTTATTTCTAAAACTCTTTGCCATGACACAGTTTAAATCCTCTACTGAAATGCATGCATGGTTCAGTTCATACGCTCTCAGAATCTACTAGTGTATGGAAATAACTTTTTTGAATTACCTAATTCTATTGCTCTCTGCACTTGTAGGTAGTATGTCAGGGAATAATTTTAAATTTATATCAACTGTATAATGTTGTTTTGGATCAGTCACCCACACGTTACATAGATTCAAAGTTAGAATGACTATCTGTATTTGGTTGTACTCTACATGAGAGGAGCCTTCATTTAAAGCAAAACAAAAAAGAACCTCACGTAACTGTCAACATTTTCAACACTCACAATTTTTTTAATAGGAGCAGTCACCAATCCAGCACTTAAAAGCAATCAAATTAATAGTTAAATACACCATAAATACATAATAAACAAGTGTGTTGTCATCAAGTATGGAGAAATACACACATGGTTGCAACTAAAACTGCTAAATTTGTCTGATGATGATGGATTTTGATGGATTTTAACTTGAAGATTTTGGGTTTCTTGTCTGCAGAGTATTTTTGAAGAATGCATAAGAACATTTCCGTTATTGAAGCCTGCATAAGAACATTTCCATTATCACTTTCACTTGTTGACTGTATGGGTTTTGATAAATCATTTACATTTTAATGTCTTAAAAACCATATAATATACTGTAAGTTATCAGAAATTGTGCAGAATACTGTCAATATAGTGTTAGAAGAATATGGAGCATGCAGTCAATGTTATTTATGTTATTTACACAAATTTGTCATTTTAAAATTTTTATAAAATTTAGGGGATACTTTGTTCTGAGGCTTCCAATTAGAGCTAAGCTTCTCATTTTTTGGTTCTGTATGTACAATAATAGTTGTGCATATGCTTTTTTCATTATGCTAACATTTTCAGAATCAGGATATTCTTAACATACTTTTCTTGACCTGAAAACCTTATTTTCAAAGTAAGTTAAGCAGTCTTAACTGCCTTTTGCTATCTTGGTTATTGTGTGATTTTCATTTCTTTCAAATTTAGAATGGTTGAAATAATGTGTAATGTTTATTTTATTTCATACACTACTTGTCAGGAATGTGCTGGTCTACTTTCATGAAGTCAAGATCAACCTCTTAGCTTTTCTCCCTGATGCATGTATGTGCTCAAAAAAGAGACAAGGGAGTGAAGAAATGCAGGCCTATATGTTTGCCTGCGTATAGCTCTCTTAAAATCAAGAGGCTGCTGAACAAATTGTACAACAACATTGTTCTCTTTTTAGGACAGTTTTCCAGTTAATGAACTTCCAAACAATGGCAATATTTTTTCTTTTTAAATTGTGTTTCTAATTTGTTTCTTTAGGTAAAAGCATAATTACTTCAGCATCATATTTGATTTGAACACAATTTTTTGTAAATACCATTTTAAAAGGAAATTATCTCTATTTTCTTGATGTGAAAAAAATTATATATTGATGGATGAGCATGTAATCTGTGTGAAAAATGTTTTGTTAAATCATTAACACTAGGTTGTTTGTCTGTTGAACCAATGACCTTTCGATAGCAACAGAGATTGCACTGTGATAGTTTTTAATATTCTTCTTTTCCCATTAGGACAAGGAGCAACAGTTTTAAAGCAGCCTCTGTTTCACTTTGATATGAATAGATAAATTGTCAAAGCTGCCAACAAGAGTGCTTCCGTATTACGGAGTATATTGTAGGCAACACTACATACAGTGTTCTTGCTGGTAAACACAAATTGTGCACATTTAGTGGTGCAACTCAGTTCTCATCCTTCAGCTGAATTTAATGAACTGTAACACTGTGATGAGATTTTGGAGAACTGGGTTAGTATGTGCTGAGTGGGAGATAGATCTGGGATGACATTTTTTCTGAGTTGCCCTTTCCCACCACTTATCAGTGGAGGGGAAGGGATAAGAGTGGAATATGTACAGTGCATATTGTTCCACAGGAAAACACTGTTCTCCAAAATTAACCCTTTAAAATACTCTATATGGGAAATAAAATGCAAAATCATATTTAGCCTTATGCTCTATTTCTGTTCAAAATTCAAAAGAATCATTCGTTTTCAAAGTATTGCCTGCAGTGTTTCTTAGGGGTATTGCACTTGTGCCATTACTTCTTGGAGATGTGAGTTGCAATCCCAAGTGTGTACCTTAGCTCTCTGTGCTGGAAGGGAGCGTGTGTCACATTAATTATGCTCTGTGCTCTGGTTTGCTACTACTGTCTTGTTTGGTTTTTGCTTGCTGGACTGAAGAGAAAGTTGATTCTAGTCTTGGCTTGTTTCAAGGCCATCTGAAAACAGCTAAAAAAGCCCTAAACCCCAGACAAATGCATAGTAAATAATACATATAGCCCTTAAGCAGAAAATTTAGCAGCTTGGTATCTGAGGAAGTCACTAAGGCTCCCATCAGCAACAGGATATAGTAGACTTAGTGGTTGTCAGCACTGTTATGATTAGCACAGATATTTAGCTTTCAAAATGTAATTCTCATTTATTCTTTGGAGGCCTAAGCTCTTTGTATAGGGAATGGGGAGAATTAGGTGTGTAAGAGGAGGATCCAAACCAGCTATCATGCTGAGGGGACTAAGCAGGCACCAAGTGGCTTACAGAAATGCTGAAGCCTGACACGGTTTCTTCCTGTGCAGCCCTACGTTAGAAGGCTCTGTGGGACTGGGATTTGCACCCTAGTGCTCTGCTGAAGTGATTCCTCTTTAAGGCATAACTGACTCCATAGTTTCTTTTGAAACCTGGTCATAAAATAAAGTAATTGTGCATTTGTTCTTTCTATACTAGCCTACTTGCTGGAATATCTGCTTGGAAAGAGGATTCAGGTTCAGCCTCCTTGGCCTGAGCACATCACACATTTGCTGCCTCTGTGGGAAAGGCCTCAAATGGGATGCAGGTCTGGCTGAAGTGGAGCTGTGCCAAGATGCAGTCAAATGTTTAAGATTTATGGGACCAGAAAGAAAAGAAATAGAATTGGTTAAGTGCCAAGGGTATTACATCAACAAGGAGAAAATGGCTTCTGCAGTAAACATTCATTTGATAGAATACAGAAATACTGTTTTACGGAGCAGAGATTCCTGTCTGTTTCTTCAGGTCCTGTGTGTTTTAAATGTAGGTATACATCCCTTTTGGGCAAGGACAGCACTGAAACCCTGTCTTCCATTTCTCCAGCTCTAATAGCTAGGATATCATAGAAAAGATGGATGGCAGCACTTTCTCACCCCTTCACTATTTTCTGGGATGCTGGGCTGCAGCCTGCCTGGCCCCGCAGAGAGCTGTGGTGTGGGCAGGTCTGCAAATCCCAAAAGAGCTTTTGTATGAGACCAGGTCGGAGGTGTTCATCAGGCCCAGCACCATTTCTGTGCTTCGGGAACTTGAGAAGTGAAGGCTAATATACCTGCAGCCATTTGGACGTGTAGGAGGTAAAGAGGAGGCTGTGAATTGCTCTCCGGGGCTTAGTACCTATGTTCCACTTAAGTTTCACTTTAGACAGCCTAAGTGCTTTTTTGGACCTGGGCCAACACTTTTCCCATCATGCTTTGGGTGGCCAATATATATTACTGTGGTTCTGCTAAGCATTAAGTAATTTCTGGCTTTGTTACTCTTTGAGTATTTAAAAGTGCTGAAAATGATTTCTGCCATTCAATTGATTTGAAGAAGAGATTATCCAGTTGTGCTTTTTATTTCAGAAATGTTTGTAATCCCATTTGTGAATACTTTATGTGAATTGGCTAGCTGTGTCCCAGCATTCTTTACTGATACTGCTTGTGTAAATATAACAGATTTTTTATGTCTCAATATCAGCTAAATGAAAGGAGGAATCTGCAAAGAATGACATATGCATTGCTTATTTTTATAACAGTTTATGCAACTGTTGATCGGCTGAGCTGAGTTATTTTCAGAGTTCTGAGAAAAAGGATGAATTCAAAATTTGGTATGGACCTGCTCCCTGATAAACCAGTTTCACATTATGCCAACTGTTAGGGAGATTCGCATCTTTTAATAAAAATGTCGGATTCTGCTAGTTCACAAATAGTTATAGTGAACTTTGATTCACAATTACCTAGAACTGAAATCAACATGAAGCACAGAGTTAGTTGGGTTTCAGCTGAGAAGGTTTGAGATCGTGTGAAAAAAACGGCAACTTAGGAAATGCTATTTTGAAACAGCATTGGTTCCCCATTAATAAATCTCCCCTAAAAGAAGTGGTTTTGAATAGGAGAGAGATACAGCAGGGCCCAGGACCAGGTTTTGTTTTCTTGACAAGTGAAGTAGCCATTGAGGAGAGATGCTTCTGCAGAAGACCACTTGAGAGGTTTATGTCCTCTGATGCATACTAAACTGTAAATATTTTTTTCAAATAAAAGTTGTAATCAACATGAAATAATAAATGTTACAGTACTTTCTGAATTTTCTATAGATGGATGTTCTGTTGGTTGTATTGTTTGAGGCTTTGAAAGAATAAGAAAAATGTAGTCCTATTTATGTACGGTAATATAAAGCTTAGTTTATGAAGGACTAGTAAATCCTCATCTCTGAAAGTTTCCTTCCTGAAGAGATGCAGGAGACATTTGGAATATAAGGTCTAATTTGACTTGATCTGTACTTGGATAATTATTAAAATTGCATGTAGTATGTAATTAAAATACTTGGAAGACTTCTCCAAGCCATCGTATTTTATTGGTGCAATGGTCATTATCTTTGTGCTCCTTAGGTTTCTCAACATAGTCAAGACATTTTTACCTTTATATAGTCATTTGTATTAAATTAATTATACCAGTATCTAAACAATTCATAACAGGTCTATAGGAAAGATTATTAGATTTGTTTAGCAAGAATGATTTTTGCAAGTGATGGTCGTAACCCCAAATTCAATAATTAATTTTGCTGCATAAAAATATTAAGAAGCTTTTTAAAATTTTTGGCTAAAAAGCATTTAGATCACAGTCTATTTCTGTGATGTGAATCCAGGTACTGGATTAATCACTTTTTAAAAGGGCAAAACCAATACTGTATATATATTTTCAGATAAGAAAGATAAAAATATTTCGAAGTGAGAGGAATGAATATGACAAATCTTTTTATTAAATATAATCCCAGGGAAATATTTTAATGGAAAAACATCTTCAAAATTATTACAGTTCTTGTTGATGAATACAAAATGTGCAGAACATGACAAAAGCCAGGAATTTATGCTTGGAAGTCAGTGGATAGCAATGTAAGCAAAGGGAAATTCATACAGGGAAAATCACTAGTGGTTAAAAATGGGTGAATTGTTAAGAAACGGAAAGATAGTTCTGTTAGACAACTGTGGACCGGAATGAAAGGTCATAATGTGCAGATGACTTTTGCTGTTAAGTTAGAATGAAAAGCATCTTTCCTGTGTTGTCAGTCAGTGCAAAGCTCCTGCACAATTAAGTACAATCCCAGTTCTTCAGGGTCAACTGTGGCTGTACTGCTAACCTACAATAGTCTACTAGTTTAGATACATTTGTTAGATATAAGGGTCATTATTATAAGGAATTATTTTTATACACTTCTTAAAATGCAGGTGTGTAAAAACACTTTGCAGTGTTTTTTAGGAGTTTTTCCTGGACATTTGCTGCTACGTCATCATTTTGTTGCAATATAAATTGTTATTTTTATAGTTGAACAAACTGGTTGATTAGACACTAAGTTTATTTTTTGCTACAGCACAGACATGAATAGATTTATCAGGGCATTGCACATTATATAAGGTGTTCTATATGAAAAGTCAATATTAGTAGTCATAAATGACAGGAATATAAAATAAAATAACTTGTAAAATTAGTTTATAGAGCTGTTTAAATAATGAATAATATTTTAACTTTTTTTAAAAAAATTATGTAACATGACGTTTAGCTCTATTTCAGGAAGTCATTTAATTGAATTTATGAGCATCTAGGCTCCTGTTTCCCATTAGGGCAAAAAATAGTCTGGTGTGCAGTCAGCCATCTCAGCTGTGTGATATACTCATCTGACGTTTCATATAATGATGTCATTAAGATAAAACATGATTTGTGTCAGATGCTGTCATCCTTTAAGAAGATGTATCAAGTGCAGATTTATAAATACATGTGTTAAAATAGCCACCGTAAAGCACCTTTGCTGTCACCAAAGTTTCTTCCTTAATATTTCCAGCTCTAGCAGCAGTGAAAGGTATGAACAGGTTTTTTTGGTAGGAAAGTAGTTGTATTAGGATTTATTTTACATGGACATGATTCTGAGCTTTAAAGTGAGAAACCGATTGCTCATTAATCCCCTGTCTGTATGCTTTTATTCTCAATATATGCACTCTACTGGGAAATACACTCCTTAATTCGCTTGCACAACTAAGTGAAAATAAAAGGACCTGTTAGGAAACCAGCATGGCACAGCTGGCTAGGCAGGGAGTGGAGAAACTGGGTTGTGGCACCCCAAAGCACCTGTGGGCTTTCCTGCCCCTTCCGTGCCTGAATGAAGTTTTGATGAATAAAATGAATTATTTGTGGGAGAGAATCACTGCGTCCCTGGCCTTATGTAGGAAGAGTGTGGAAACAAAGCACTGTTTCTGAGGGGCTGAGGGAGAGGCAATGTGAAGAAGGTAGGATAGGAGATGCCATGAAAGAAAGTATGAAAAAACAAGCTGTGAAAAGAAGTTTTATTTCTCTATGTGATGAGAAGGGTAGAAAAGGAAGTGATATCTAACTGAACAAAGCATATGTAACTAACAACGTTCAGCAAGAATTTTCAACAATTACATACTCCTTCTTTCCATACATCCTTTTTTTGTGCTTCCTTTCCTGTTTCCTCCATTTTCTGGTATACTTTCAGAGCTTGAAGACCAGTGGGTGTTCCTGTGGCCCAAGCTACTATTGAGTCTTATTATGGCTGTGTTGATTTTTGTTGTTTTTTTAAAAAATCTTTGCATATTCTAGAGCTGAATAACAGAGTCATTTATATAAACAAAAGCAAATTTATTTTAAATAACTGTAATTTTGTCTGAAACACTAGGAAAAAACCAACAAAGCATGGAAATAATTGAAAAAGAACATTTCAAGTGGGACCACCAGGATTGAGTTTTAAAGTATGTGTCAACTTATTATTTTTAATAAGAGAGGTTTTGGCTTGAAATTAATATCAGTCTGACACTTCTGAGGTAGAAGAAATATAATTCATTCAGTTTGGTTAAAATAATTTTTACTTGAAAAATCTCACAACATATGCATTGTATAGTATATAAAGTATATGGCAGTGAGCTTAAAGAATGTGTTGGAATTGTACGTTCATATAGATCCTCTCGTCTCCTTACTTTTCAGACTTCTGGTTTGCTCTGTCATTCATCTGTATTTTGTATGAAATAGCAAAAAATGTTTTAAAATTTCTGCAGGCATCTGCAGGAAAAATGCAAATGTAAAAACTGTACAGTGAAAATACTCAAGTTCTTTGAGTTGTTGAAGAGAATACTCATTAACCCTGATTTCTGCAGGAGAAGACAATTCTGCATGCCTTCTTATTGGCACACATGATTGTTTTTTAAATTACTTAAATTTGCCTAAGTCATTAGCAAAGCCTCAGTTTGTATAAAACAGAGGCTTCCAGGGAAGGAATCCCAGACCAGTCTTTCACCAAGATTTAATTCTTTTGAGCTAAAGTGCTTATAGACAATTCTGCCCTTTTATCCTTAAACCACTTCTTATTGACAGGTTAAATTGATAGATTTTCTGTGTAATTAATGTTCCCTCTAACTCTGGCTGAAGTAAATGTTCAAATGGTCTCTATTTTTAATTTTTTCCCCTCCTTATCTGGAAGAGGCTTTCTGTTACAGATGATGGTGGAATGCATTTGGGCATTCTCAGGTGAATAGGAAAAATGGCTTTGAGTGCACTCGTTCCTGAAGAAGGGTGAAGGTTTTTTGCATTGTCATCCTGTCCATCTCCCATCATGAGCTAAATACCAACTGCAGGTCCCTTGGGATTGAGTATATAATCGGTGACTATGTTCTTTGTGACGTTGTTAATTAAGATTCTTACTCTTTTAATGAGATTACATTGAAATATTAAGCAGGCAGAAAGATGGAGTCCCTCCTTGACATTTTGTAATTGAATCACCTTGTTTCTAGAAGTGTTCTACTTCTGTCTTACAAAAGCACTACTATAAAATAAACATTATAGGAAAGATTATTTATATTTTATTGATTTACACTGAGTAGTAAACTGTCTTATTTTTGGCTCAAAACGACTCTAAGCTAATCTGTGGGCCATCTGCAGGTACTTTTCTTTCCTTTACAGCTAAGGGTGGAATTCCTTCTTCTTTTCTTTGGATGCTTTAAGCCGCGGAAGAAAATATTTCTCTGAAGTTCAAATTGAAATTCAATAAAGGATTGTTTATATTTTTCCAAGTCATTATTGTTTTAGTAACAGAAAAAGAATCAAATCATTCCTTTAAAAAGAAAAAAAACAAACAACAAAACCCCCCAAAAACACAAAACACCCAAAACTCCATGATGCAATGGTTTGTATATTTTATGGTTCTCACAGCTATCCGAATGCATTTTCATTACCCTGATACCTCTGATAATTTGGTGTATAAATGCAAATCTCCCTATTTTATTATGCAAAAATTGATTTAACTTCTGAAAATACTGGATAAATTTCCAATCTTGCATTTTCAAAATTGAAATCATGCTGTTAAGCTGTGATCCCAAAGTTTAAAATTTGACCTGAGAATATTGAATACACATTGCTGGAAATCTGCAACAGACAAGTAGGTCTTATAATGTGGAATAACGATTCCTACACTGGAGTTTAAACCTTTCTCAGTAGAAAGTACTTTTTATTCACTAAGCCTCTGGTTTACATTTTGTTTGGTCTGTGCACTTCATTTAAAAAAAAAAAAAAAGCTGAGGATATTTTTTTCCCTACTTTTCCACTTTCTTTGTGAACGGTTTTCTCACAGGTTGGACTTCAGCTGAGAACTGTATTTTTTTTTTTTTAATTCTTTTCTCCCTAATGGTTAGCCTTTTTTCAAGAGGAGTGGAGCACGTGTCAAGAAACCTAACTCATGCTGAGCTGCCTTCTGGGCATGAACACACAGAGAAGTCCCAGTGGGTGGAAAAATTAAGGAAGCCCCTGGCTGTTTTCAGCCACCAAATGTTTCTCTGCTTGTCATGTCTCTACATAGTTATGGATAGACACAAGCTCTGCTATCATAATCAATCTTATGCCAAATCTATTGCTGTACATCAGGGAGTGATAGCCAGCACTCATGGAGATATTTTCTGCTGGCACTGCAGAGCTGTCTGCAGAGCTGTGGACACCGAAATCCACTTTATGTGATTCCCTTAGTTTCCACTGCTTCTAAACTTTCAGTCTTGTTTTAGCCACATGGAACTGATCCACCTTCTGCTGTGCAACAGACACTCCCTCTTGACTCCCCAAGTTACAACTGCTAATAACTTTCAGTCCTAATGTGACCCTACCATATATCTCTGTTTTTGTGGCACGTTCCAGGAAAAGAAAACATATATAGGGACAGTTGCATTTGTTTGGAATTTGAGTATTTTGCTGAATTTTTTCTTCTTGAAAAGAGGCCAAAGAAAAAGAATATGGAAAGCATAGGTGATTTTTCTTTGCTAGAAAATGCATTTAATTTTGAGCTATCAATAACAAAATGGTAAACGAAAGGTACGTACCAAATGTCTTTGCATCCTCATCTCAGATTCTGATTTGTTGATGCTATTAGAATTAAAGTTTATACTGGATAAATTAGTATTTTAAAATGTTATTGTCTGATATATACATGTAGAAAAGTGTATCAACAGAAAATTTGCAACAAAAGTACATCCCAACTTTACCAAGCTTTTTATTCACTTTTCCGTATTTGACTTACTGCTCCTTCAATTAAAATACTCTGAGCATTATATTCTCAATCTGTGATTATTGCCATTAAAATAAAATACATTGTAACATTCTGTGAGATACTTTGAGCAAGCGAACTCCTGTAAAGCCTGTATCTGTTTTGTTTCAGCTGCTGGTATTGGCACTTTGTTTAACATTTTTAGGCATGTTCCTAAATAATGAATAACCACCAAATTATCACTGCACTTTTGATGTGAATGAGTCATCATCCTTAAATTAAAAAACAAAAATGTGATGACCTTTCTGTTGTTCTATATGTCATCATTGCCATCAAGTGACTTGTTTGAAACTTCCGATCATTCATTAGTACCTCGAACAGGCAGCAGTTATTTTTTTTTCCAGTCCTTAGGGTCTATTGTTTTAGGTAATCCACCCAGTAATAGCTTGGATTAAAAAAGAAAATTAAGGGAAAATGCATAATCATCATGCACCAACATGCTAAACAAACAAAAGACTTGTGGCCTCTGTGTCTGCAAAGGCAGACAATTATTGGACAATTATTGTCCATGTTTATATGCATATTTATTTTTATTATTTTGTGGGAATAGTCTAAAAAAAGATTTATCCTTATGTCTTGAAAACTAACTCTAACACAGATATAACTTTTTGCTGATTCTGGAAAGTAGTTAATATTCACTCTCATCATAAAATACCAACAAACAAGAGCTCTGGAGCTTCATGGGAGTGCTTTAGTTATTGATGATGATACCAGGCAATGGGTATCGCTTGACCTGCCTGTTTCTCGTATGTGACCGACAATGCATTCAGCAGCAATGGAGATTAAAATAAGTTTTGATAATATCCAGGGCTCCAAAGTGTAATAATGAGTCACTGGCTCCCAACAGGTACTGTACAGATGGCTGCATTTGAAATATCTTCAAACACATTTTACCAGTATCATCTTAATTCTTTGTTCCCGTATCCAGGACAGTCAGCTAACGCTGACAGTCACTATCATGACTGCAGGATGGGTGTTGAATGTTGTCTTTCATCCTCGGCTATGTCTGTTTCCTGTCACCATGATCATGTTTTAAAAGTGAATCTTCTTCAAGGGTCCCAAACCTGCATTAATTTCTTGGGCAAAGGTGCCTTTTAGTTTAGCTGGAATGTTTCACATGAGAAAGAAGTGGAAGATGTGACCTAATTTTTTTTTTTTTTCTGTTGTTGTTTCATAGTACTATGCAAAATGTGGAAAGTCAGTCATATTTCACTGGTATTTGGCATCTGCTCAACAACTGATTGCTCTTCTCAGAGTTTTTTTGGAAAGTTTGCAGCACTATAATGACAGCTTTCTAAACACAGATGTACTTGGTACAACCTATAATTTTTTATGAAAGATGTATCGATGTCAGGAATTTGAACAAAGTACTGGAATTAGCTGAACATTCTTGTTATGAATATGTATTCAAAATATCTACAGTACATATATTGTAAATTAGGGGAAGAATCTGCAGTGTCTGAAGGCAAAGATGTTGGTACAAAATGCCCAAGATGTCAGAATGTAGTTTAAGATAAACTGATTCTTTTGTTAATGGACTGTGTATATTTCAGCAATTTTTGCCACTGTGTTTTATACTATGTAAGTGCATGCTGTGAACTTGAAGCATCAAGAATCTCAAGAACACATTTAGATAAGCAGGGATTTGGCCACGGAAGATGTCTAATAGCTGAGAGGCCTGAAGTAGCTATTAATTATTCTTGTAAAGTCCCATTAGTAGCCTCTTCCTCTTGTTTCATTTACCTCTCAGCTAAGCCATCAGGAAGTGAGTATTTCAAACACAGATTTCCCCTCCTTAAATCAGCTGCTTTTGTTGAGGTAACTCCTCTTAAATGTCTTTAGTAAGTAAAAGCAAGTTCAAAGATTAATGTGTAAGATGATAAACTCGCAGTGATACTTAGTACAAGAATCCTCAAGTGTTTTTACCTGTGGGACTATTATTTGCATATACATACAAATTATCTACATACATGTAGGAAGACAGTGCTTAATGGTCACTGTGTGTAATTTATGTAAGTTCAGACTTGTAAGCGAAAAGAAAACTCTTCTCTGTTAACTTACTGTAACCATTTGAGATCGGTTTTCAATGATAACACAGTGCATTCTATATTGTTCTTTTACCTTTTCAGGTCTAATTAAGATCAGAGTACCCTGCAGCAAGTATATCTAGCAACTGTAATAAAATTAGGGGAAATGTATTTTGATAAATATTGTAGTATTTTATCTTTGTGCGGCTATGCAGCCTTGATGTAAGTGCTGCAGTTGTTACGACTACTGCTAACTTCATGTAGCTTCCACCTCTCTGTACTTGTACAGGGCACTTGGGTTTGATTTATTTTCAGGTCACACCAATAGACAGATACACCCACACCACTAATGACACGTCATTCATATTCAAAATAGATACTTTAAAGTTAGAATGCTGCATCAGAAATGGCGCAAAAACCATAACTGTTAGTTAGAAAATGCTTTCTTTTTGGACTTTAACTGGGTCACACTGTGGCCATTCAATATTACAATACTGGGGTTCTTTCCCCTTTCTCTTACTTTTGGTTGATGATAAAATCACTTGCATGCTATGTATATATATGTGCATGTGTGTGGCCCAGTCTGGGCTGCTGTTTGGCGTGCCTTGGATCATGACCTTTTGCCAAACCTCAGTGTTAGCTCTTGGGGAAAAAAATGTAAACATACAACCAAATTTACTCTGGTTTCCTTATTTAGCTCAGTGCAAATTGATACTCATTGCTATAAGGCTTTAGTATAACAAACTCTTTGCTAAATTAGAAAATGGGAAAAGCTAATTTAATATTTTAATAAAAGTAATTTTGTAAAAAAATACAAGTGGGAGACAAGCAAATAGATTCTCCTTGTGTAGAACTAAGAGTTGTAAGTGATTAACAGTTGTCATAATTTTATTTATTTACTTAGTCACATTTTACACTTCAAGGACAACAAGGAAGAAAACACCTATTTTGTTAGGCCAGAAGTATATGGAAACATTATGGAATAATACTAATTGCTAAGAAAGTGCCAGGATTGTGGGTAGTATAATAATCTACAATTTTCTGAGAATATCCTACCTAATTTAAGTGTAATTTCCAAAATAAGGAGACCAGATGCCTTGTTTGGGACAGTGCAAGTGATGGTCACTTTTCCTTGAAATGGTCTGCCTTCTACTAACATTAAACTGACCTTTTCTCTTCCTGTCGATTATAGTTTAGCATTATGCTGTTTTTTCCTGTGTGGTTACAAGTTATGGAGAAACAGGACGCAGTTTCCATAAACTAGCGCATAAAGGATTTCAGTAAATGGAAGACCTTTGTCTGCTTCGTTGTTTTGATTGGCATTAAAACTCACCTGCCAGCAGCTTTTCACTTGTACTGACTCCTTGGTATTTGGTGTGAGCTGTTACCACTGTTCACACCTGATTACAACTTACAGAGCATTTAGATGAGTTGTCACTTGACATAGAATGTGTGTAGTTGGTATAAAGATTAATGATTAAAACTGTTTATCCTGCCTAAAATGTGGATATTTACTCTGAACTATGCCTCTTAAAGTATGTCCTAGTAAAGCCTGCTATAGATCAGCATAGATCCAAAGGATTTATAGTATTGGGTTAGGGGTTTTGTTTTGGTTGGTTTGTTTCTCTTTTAAGTTTCAAGAACACAGAAGTTCACATGACGAGGACAGTGTCCTTTCAGTCTTTCCCTTGTGGACTCACTTCTCCGAGTTAAAGAACTTCCTTCGACCCAAGTAGTTTAACATACTGTACAAGCAAAAGGGTCTACATTTAATCCGTGAGGATAGTGTCAGTAGTGCAGCCCAGAGAAAGCTAAGGCCTGATGTTTGGCGTGAAAAGAACCAGAGTAGACCAAATTGTTTAGTACTGAGTATTTGGAGGTTAAACAAAATGAGGCTTTGGCTCACCCACCCAGCAAAAATCCTAAACCATCACAGGAAAATACACTCATGTAGATTAACTTTTACCAAACATATTGACATGTCTTTGCAAGTTGATGGGATTCTGGAGAAGAGTTTGCAGAAGTTTTGTATAAACAGTTTTGTTTATGAGAAGGTGTGGAAAATTCTGAGTTAAGGGAATTGTCAAAACTTCCTGAGCAGATGAAGGCAGAAGAAAGACAAATCTAGTAGCTACTACAGACAAAATTGTTTGACCACAAAATATGAAAAAACCCCCCCAAAGCTTCTTTCAATTCTTAGAGTGTTTTAATGTTAACAAACAACATCCCCTGTGCTTCATTTGTGATTAAATCAGCTAATGTCACTTTCATACAAATCCAGAAGAAGGGAAGTGGACAAAGAAAGTAAGAAAATTCCATTGCCTTGATTAGGGAATAGGGAAAAGGGCAGAATATCTGCAGGATGATGTCCGTAGCCCCTTATTCCTCTCTGTTGTCCGTGGGGTGGTTGTGTGCTTTGCCAGATAAGAATCTGTCAAGCACCAACCTTGACGTCTGTGCTTCTGCCATTGTTTTGCTTGTATGATTTCCAGGAGAAAGGAAAAAGCTTAGACCTATCCTAAAATTAGTCATGGACTGTGCAGCTTTCTTATGAACATTCAAATCACCATCGAGGTCCTTGCCCAAGCTCTGCCCCTTTCTGGCACCTTTACCCATCTCCTGAACTGCCACTTCCCTTTTTCTCTCCCCTCCTGTGCACCACCATTTGTCCCCTTGCCTCTGGCTCATATTGCTGCTTTCTTGAGACTATGGGGAATTCCATGGGCTCTGACTCTCCTTTTCCCATGCAGTCTGGGCATCCTTATCTCTCTGCTGCCCTGTAGCAGGGAAAAGGAAGCACTTCTGGGTTTTATGCTTTTTACTAGCTTTTACTAGCAATGAGTGAGGCACTGCTCTTGTGGCTCAGGCAAACAGGAATGACCTACGCCATGTAATGCGCATCCTTGAAGTATCTATCTATGCATACATTCCTGCATTGCTGTTTAAAAGTTATGTCAGTACTCAACAACTGGAAGAGTTGGTGCTGTTTTAGTATGTTCTTGTAATATCCATTGTATTTGTGTTGGACTGAGATTAGCATATTTTATCAAGTTAATTTTATTTGCATAATAAACAGATAATGGTTTATTAGTGAAAATAACAAGTGAAAAAGAGGAACTTTGAAATATTTAAATCAAGGTAAGATAAAAGCAGCAAGAAGCTAAGTCACTGGGCTTCAGACATGCATGGCTAAATATTTTCCAATATATTTCGTAGTTTTGTGAATGTTTGTAACTTCAGATAAGTTACTTTGTCACAGATACTCTTAATAATTAAACCTGTATACTTTGCAGTACTTGTATTTTAAAAACTTAAAGCATAACCTATTGTTTAATTTCATTTTAAAATAATAAAAACTAATAATAATAAATAACTGCCTTCTCACCTTTCTCCTGGTCCTTTGCTTTCTTAATAATGTTGCAAGGTCAGGAGCAACACAGATTCATGATGAAAGCACTGTGTAGAGCAAGCTGGAACCAAAAATAAATGGTAACCTAAAAATATTGGACAGGTGATGTTGCCATGTATCATACTTGTGTATCATACCTTGACAATTACGTATCGTAAACTTTTTGCTGAGTAGACTTTGACAAATGCTGAACTATTATCTTAAACCTTGTTCACAGATAGGATTTTGCAACTTAAGCAACTGAATATCTCAGTTTAGAAAGTAAATCTAAACTGAGATGATAAGGACTTCCAGCATTTTTCTCCATTGAAATTGCAGTCTTGGTCTGCTGTGCATTTGATAGCTCTGCATTTTGTATATGTAAGGCAAAACATCTTGTACATAAGTAATCAGAATGTCTTATCACCTTCTTAAGGACTCTGAGTGTCGCATGTTGCAAGCTGAAAGCTGAACTTGACCATTAAGGGTCTGACTGAGATCTTTGTTAGGGACAGATCATTCGTCAACATCATCACTAAAATGATGTGTGACACACAAATTTTTGTAAATGTGTTCAAAAGATCTGCACATATGACTAGCAAAAGACAGAAATGCTTATTTATGATTTTGACTTTGAAATTAAAATACATCCTACTGTGATCTAAACATTTGTCATTAAATTTGCCATATTGAAGGCAATCACAGTTAGTGGAATGACGATTTCACCTAGTGTGCATTTTATGTGCAGTAAAATAAGAAATCATAAATACGACGGCTAGTGGCTGTTCACACATCCTTACTTTGGCAGAATGAAGCACTGCATGTGCTGTAATGTGCTGAAAGTGGCCAGTCTGAGAAACAGCACTGATATTATTGTGCAGCAGTCATTCCCTATGAATTGCAAATTGTCAGATGAAGACTGACTCTACAAGAATTTACAGCATTTATCTCCTAGGCCTGCTTATCTAATTGTACTGAAGGCGTTTCCTCAGGGTTCACATCATGAAGAGTCTCGAGACAACTCAGTAGTAAATCTCCGTGGGGACTGAGCGGAGAGCAATGTCGTGGCCCCAAACACTGTGCCAAGAACAGATGAGATTACTAATG
Organism: Pterocles gutturalis; assembly: GCF_000699245.1. Taxonomy (NCBI): domain Eukaryota; kingdom Metazoa; phylum Chordata; class Aves; order Pterocliformes; family Pteroclidae; genus Pterocles; species Pterocles gutturalis. The sequence continues at coordinate 89,903 of NW_010146879.1, forward strand.
CCAGTGAAATATTCTTTATCTGCCCAACAAACAATCCTCTGGATTGTCACCAAGTACAAAATGAAGCACCTATCTGCCAAATAGGAGAAATTGCTTGTATTTCAGGACAGAAACCTGTCCTGTCTGTTTATGTCTGACTTGCCAGCTGCTTTGCCTACATTAGGTGGAAATGAGAAATTTATTAAGTGTAAAGTGCATAGCACAATGAATAAGCAAACTAAAATGCTCTTGCTTTGCTGACTGATTGTTTGATTTGATCATTGATTAAAACATTTTTCCTGGGGCAGGAATGGTTGGTAAGGTTGTTTTGAAAAGTACAAATATGAGGAGAATTAAAAGAAGCAGATTTTTCTTTTTTAACGTCTAACCTTAACCATCTTACCTGGTAAAATATGTTTTTACAAACTGCACATGATGTAATGTTTTTGGTGTTGCTATTTAAAAGAAATTCATTCCAGGTTTTTCCTAAGACAAATAAAGGTTAGAATTGCACTGCATTTCACACTCCTTCTGTATAACAGTAGTACAGTGGGTAAAGTGATAACTGCTCCTCCTATTATGTCTCTCTAGAGATCTGAAGAATAATTTGATCAGCACAATTGAGCCAGGGGCCTTTCATGGACTTTCAGAACTGAAGCGCCTGTAAGTATTAATTCCATGTGAATTATTCTGAAAATTGTGTTTGTATCGACATTTCTATCCTTGGGCAACTCAAATATGCCACCAAGCAATAATCACGTAAGGACACTGGCTTTAAAACAGGAAATTACACACTGTACTTTTTAAATTTCCTGACTTTTTCGTCTTCTTTCACTTTTTTTTTTCCCTATTTCTCCCTTCTTCTTCACCTTTTCACATTTAAAATTATCTGTTTGCTTTGCAACAAATGTCTTAACAAATATATCTACAAAGTTAAAAACCATGCCTAATTAATAACTTAGCAGAGAGTATATCACTATAGACATTAATCAGAAATAACTAAGTAGTTTAAATATGTGTAAACAATGTTTTGTGGTATGCTAGTTTTTTTTGTTATGTAAATTCTACTTAGTTTTATCACAATCCAGGTCTATAAAATAAATTCTTAGAAAGGAAACTTTGTCGTGCTTCAGAAATTGTCTACCATTTTCATACTTCTCACATTGACTCTTCTTAATATATTTTATTTTTAGCATAGTTTTTCTAGAGGAAACAAGGCTTATACAGTATATTCCCTGTCCATCATCTTGCATTCCTCTCTTTGAAAATGTCCTCATAGTACTTTTGAAAGCACTGGCTGATTTTTAAACTACATTTGTAGAGTGTAAAAATATCTGAGTTACTAAGATCCTGCAAGTGGGCCCTTTTGCTTTTAATTAACAAGGACTGCAGACCCTCCTTAGTTCTCAGCCTAAAGTAAAAGTGAGATGAAGCCTATTTTAATTATAATTTTCCAAGTGACAGCATCCAAATGTCTATGTACTGGGTAACCAGGCCATTAGCACATGCCAGAAATCTGACTAGCCATCATGTGTACTGTCTTATGCGTGATGAGAAAACGTGATAAAGCAGGGTTTATTTTCCTGGAACAGGAAGATTTAGATGAGAGGGAATGCAACTCCACAAAAAAAAGAAACTTACAAATGCTTCTGCTTTTTTGCTCTGCTGTAGACAGGGAACGCTGCACAACCTAAGTAAAAGATTTCCATCTCTGATCATACAGGTAGCAGTATTTTCTAACACCACCCACTAAGTAGAAAGCCAGGGACATAATAATGATGAAGTCAGAGTAGCATATACATTTTTAATACAAACATAAGCATTAGGCTAAAACTTCTTGCTCACTGAGTATACAGGGATAACAATGAAATGATGAAAAGTGTTCATTGTTGCTTTGGCCACGTACTCTAATAACACAACCCTGACCTCTTGTGGGAAAAACAGGAAACCTGTGTAAGTCATGGGCTCCACAGCTGAAGACTGCACAGGTGGAGCCTTGGGTCAGCTAGGAGAGACAAGTCAAGGAGGAGGAAGTCATTAGGCATTGGGAAAAGTGAGAAGATAAGACTCTTCAGCAAACTAGGAATGGCAATGTTGAGATTTATCATAGAATCATAGAATGGCTAGGG
>NW_010146880.1:0-573 GCF_000699245.1 Pterocles gutturalis
GCTCCTCTGTCCTTCCCTCCCATGCTCTGGGGATTTGTCCCCTGCAGAGCAGACGGGGCGGGCAGGGGTGGGGAGTGAGAGAGAACATCAGCCCTGGGGAGCTGGGGGAGAAAGGAGCGGAGCTGCTGGGTACTTCAGCTCCCTGAAGGCGTCCCAGGTTTTTAACTAACAGGGGAAGAGCCCCGAGCGTTGCAGGGAAGAGTTTGGCGGGGTCGTACACAGCCAGAATCCAAGACCTAAGGAGAGGGAATGTTGGGCAGAGCCAGAGGCGTGAGGAAGCTCCTGGCTGAGCTGAAATCCTCCGGGAAGGATGTGTGTGGTTTCTGGGCTGGATGAACGAGGCGAGGCCAGGCAGAGCCAGAGGCGTGAGGAAGCTCCTGGCTGAGCTGAAATCCTCCGGGAAGGATGTGTGTGGTTTCTGGGCTGGATTAACGAGGCGAGGCCAGTCAGGTTTCGGGACCGAAGCAGCGGTTAACGAAGCGCAGGCTGGGGATTAAGGCAGGAGGTGGCTGTGGACCCAGCTCCTCCACGTAGAGAGCTGGGTGCCAGCCTTGATCTTCCTCTGCTCCCCAC
>NW_010146880.1:618-924 GCF_000699245.1 Pterocles gutturalis
GACCCGCATGAGCGAGCAGCAGCTGAACCTCTACGACCGGCTCATCAACGAGCCCAGTAACGACTGGGACATTTACTACTGGGCCACAGGTAGGGTCCGGCTGCCTGTTCCTGCCCTGCCACCGGGAGCTGGGCTGGGGGGGGGAGCGAGGTACCGGGCGCTTCGGGACAGGACGGAGCCGTTCTTTTCCTCCCTCTTTCTGTTCTTACCACAGAAGCGAAGCCCACGCCGGCCGAATTTGAGAACGACGTGATGGCCATGCTGAGGGAGTTCGCCAAGAACAAGAAGAGGGAGCAGAGGCTGCGG
>NW_010146881.1:0-9594 GCF_000699245.1 Pterocles gutturalis
TTTTTTTTTAATAAGTGTGAGGGGAGGTGGGGGAGAAGGCAATAAAAAAGGGGAGCTGGCAATAAAAGTAATAATAATAAAAATATTAAATTAATTTGATGGTGAGCAAAACCAGCTTGGGCTGCTTTTTGCTTTTTTTTTTTTTTTTTTTTTTTTTTTTTGATCCCTGGGAGTACGCAGCTTTGTTTCCATGTGTTAGGAAGGGGGTTGTGCGGGCTTGTATTTACATAGCAGTGCTGAGGGAGAGCAGGTATTTTGGAAGGAGCAGGCAGTGTGTGTGTGTGTGTGCCATCAGTATTCCTGGTGCTCGGCGTTGCTATCATCACAACAGCTCTCTTGGCTGGAAAATTCTATTATGTGCATAAAGGAGATTTATGGTCAATGTATTTTCTTTCCATATATCTTGAAATCCTTTTATCTGGGGTGATTCAATAAAAGAGACGGCTTCCGGGTGGTATTTTTTTGTTGTTGTTTGTTTTTGTTTTGGGTATGGGGTTGGGTTTTTTGTTTGATTTGGTTTTTGTTTTTCAACCTGATCCTATGGCTGTGTGTGTATGGTTGTAGAAGCCTAAGTTGTAGGGGGGAAAAAAAGCAGTTGCTTTAAAAAAATTAACCCTGAAAGCTTCTTAAATGTATCATGTTATGAAAAGGATAATCTGATAGGGCATACCTATGCTGACTTTTTCTCCCTCCTGAAAATACAATAAAGAAACCCCAGAAAATGAATATAATTCTGTTTATTTGGAAAGGTCCTCTTGAATCATTAAATCAGTGCATTCCAATTCTGCAAATCCCCCCCTCTCTTTTAAAGCCTTTTCTGCCTTCCTTGTGATATTTATCAGTATTTATCAACGCGATCTTATTGTCCATTTTTTTCCTAAAGCTGTTCAGTCAGAGAAGAAAAAAAAATAAAGGAAACCTCAAATATCCCAAGTTGCAATGTGTTGCTGGGATTCATAGCACTGGGCTTTGCTTGGAGTATGTCTTTTGTGTGTGTACATGTTAGGACTCCGCGAAAGTGGTGGGCTTTTCGAAAATCGCTTGACCTCTATTGTTGATGCTTCTCATCAGTACCTTGGCTGGCTGTAACAAAGCAAGCACGGGCTGCTATTCTTTGAAAAAAAAAAAAAAATCTGTTATGCTTGATTTTTGGAATACAGAGGATTAATTGAGGAAAACAGTATGTTCATTTTTAGCCCTTTGTTTGCAAATTTTCTTCAGCCCAAATGTTCAGAAATCATGTTTTAATCTATGAGCTTTAGAAAATACAGAAGGTGTAAAAGGATTTGTCTTGCAGAAGGCAGTGCTAATGCATATTCCCGAGCCGTTACATTACTTTTATTTTGGTGCGAGTTTAAGTAATTCCATGCAGCAATGAACTGTGCTGCAAATGGATCTGGTCTCCTCTTTCACTGTCTTGTATTTATCCTCTTGTGCTTGAGAAAGGGAATAAAACTGGCTTCATTAGCTTGCTAATTAAACACAATGAAGTGCATGGCCCAAGGTTAATAGCAGTGGCCTTTAAAACACAAAACTCTTGAACAGGTGTTTGGGGTATACAGATATATTTTTTTTTAATCTGTCATCAAATCTAGATAATTATACCACCGAGATAACCATTGTCACAGTTCTGTGGAGAAGAAAATGCTGTGTTAGAGATGTGAGCACACAGTGTATTATTTTTAGTGGTATTATTTATAAACACTTCTCCAGGTCCTGCACAGCCTGTGGTTTAACTCTCCCCTTCCCCCCCTCACCTCCCCCCCCATCTCAAAGCATCTTCTGCACCTCCCCTTTGGTGTAGGCTTTTGTTGATCAGGCAGGGTTAAATATTCAGTATCCCTGGATGGGAGTGAGGGTCTAACCTGTGCCTGGGTAGGTAGCTAAAGCATTTCTGTGCTGAAATTTCTGCCATTTCTTGTGTCTTTGAGCAGCCCCATCCAGGCTGTAGCGCTCCTGTTCGCTTGATGAGATAGTAAGAAACAGCCAATTAAAGCTCTTACTCCCCGCGTTCGAGCTGTCACCAGCCTCCTGTCCACTCTGGTCTCCATCAGCTAAAACACGCTTGTCAGGTTTTTTTGTGCTTTATGTGACGCAACAGTTGTAGACCTCCCCTGCTGCCGCTGAATAGATGGTGGAGAAGAAAGAAACAGCCCAGCCTCACTTTTTTTCCTTTTTTTTTTTTTTTTTAATGTTTTTGTTCTCTCCCTCCCACCATTTCCCCCCCTTCGCATCACACACACACTCCTTTCTTTGCAGATCGACCTAGAGGGGATTCCTGGTTTTCCCAGTTGTGGGAAGCAGGACAGGGGTTCAGATGGAAGAGGAGCAGCTTTTGGAGCGTTGTTAATGGGATTGCCCTTAGGACCAGCCCAGGAATCCTGCTGCTGGGATCTGCATCGTGCCTGTCCATGGCATGGGTTCCTCTGAAGAAGTGTTGCAGGTGTAAAAGGAACCAAGGGAAGTTTATCTTAATTTATCAAGAGGGAAGGATGCAAATGAAAGAGATAGTTTGAGGCTGGGCACCCAGTAAAAGTGTACTTGTGTGCTCTGTCCACATGGTGTCTGTTCCTAGAAAGCCAGGATGCTTTTAAAATAAAATAATTAGAAGCCAAAGTTACTCCGCTTTTGGGCGTTGTAGTGGAAGGTGGTTTGGCTGTCGTATTTCAGGGCCTACTTTTAGAAGCATTTCTAAAATTTCATGTTAATAGTAGTTGACCATGTGGAGCTGCACTAGAATAGTCATAATGAAATGGGATTTTAGAAGCACTACGTATTTCAAGCCCCGTAAAATAAAACACCCTTCTACCAAACACACCCAGCACAGTTATTTTGAGCTTAACATAGTAGCTGTAGTCTAAAAAGTTGTGGAAGTGACTGGTAGCCCCCTGCAGTGCGTGGCCAAGGCAAAGTGGTGGGCTGGATCCCCCTTCTCCAGGGAGCTCTGCACCAGCGCTGGGGCACAGCCTTTCCTCATGGTACCTCCTGTCCCTTGCCTGGAAATCCGCACATCCAGCCCCATCAGCTTGTGCTGAAGAAGTGGTGGTGTGATTTGGGAAGGGTGGAGGCAGGGGAGAGAAGCTGGTTGGGCTCGGAGGTAACCAAGTGAAAGCCCTGGTGGGTTCCTGTCCTCAGCTTCTGCGACCAAAGAACTACTGATGTGCTAGAAAAGTCTTGCGAAGGCAACTCTTGGGAAGTCAGGGTTGGTTGGTACCTGCTTCAGAGTTGGCTTCCTCCTGCTGTTGGACTGGAGGAGTGGTGACAAAAAGGCAGCAGCGTTTTCCAGGTTCCCTGGTCAGCTCTGAGCAGTGATGGTGCTACCACAGAGCCCTGGCTCCGGCGCTCTCGCTGTAACAAAACATTGTGGGCAGTTGGGAAGTGGGAACCACAGAGCGTAATCTCTCCTTTCAAGAGGTGCCGTCTTCCCCTTTTATCCTTCCTTGGCCTTTGATTTTAAAAGTAGCAGGGGGGTGTGATTTTTCTTGCCTGGCCAATAGCGCTGCCTGGATCTGAATTATTCAGTGGAGAGCTTGGCATTCTGCACCCTGTTCCCACTTAAGCTCTTTTTCGGCTGTTCCTTCATGTGGAGATTTTCACATCAGTGAAATTGGATGTTTTTAAGAGAGCTGTTTGTGGCCGCAGCATTCACCAGCCTAAGCTCTCCTCACCACTGCCTTTCCCCTCCATTAACCATTGAGGATCAACTAATGTCTGATCTCTTCTCTTCATTATTACTTCATTCTGAAATAATTCTGTATCTCTTTAGTCATTTGTTCCTTTGAGGTGTATTAAAAACATATACATCACTCCCCCTCCCCTTAAATCTTCCTTGTAAGTTTTCTTGGAGCCACTGAAGTCAATGGGACAGAGAAGTAAATTAAAGATGAAACACTCTGCCTGCATTCTGCAGACCCAGCACATTTTATGCTTAGATTTGAATATAACTGTTGGTCTTTTTCACCGTTTTTGTGTTCTTTTCTCTCTGTCATCTTCCTTCTTTACTATGGCATAGCTTCAATTCAACCCAGAAGTTAAGAGCAGCAATTGTCAGTGTATACTGTAAAATAATGATATGCTTCCCTCCAGGACACAAGTGCCTCTTATTTTGCCAGTATTCGAGTTTTGTCACTCTGGTTATGTTATTGCATGTGGCATCGGTCTATCGTGCTACTTAAGGAAAAAAAAAATGTTACTGATGTCTAGGTGCCTTGGAAAAATACATCTCCTCTTTCGCAAAGTAGTGGTTGTGTAGAGAGAAGGTCCCTGGCCCCAAAACACTGAGCAGAGGGCCCAAGCATGGGAAAACGTTACTATCTGCCAGTGCTCCCTGCTGCATCGTGAAGTGACTCGCCCAAGGTCACACCTAATATTGTGTACCTATACTGAAAAAAAAAAAGCAGCTGCATGAGGAAGTGTTTCTGGGTCAGGTAAAATCAAGCTTGAACCTGGCTGTGTGCTCTGGCCACTTAATGGGATTTTTTTTTTTTTTTATTTTCATTTGGGTGACATTGTTTGGTGTGTTTTTGCTCTTAGAGAAGATCCCTTCCTTTTGGGTTGGGTTGACTGGAAGCAAGGAGTGGCTCACACATCCAGGTTTGTAAATTTAAATATCAAAGAAACACAGCCGAAGGAGCAAACCTGCTTGTGCTCAGCTGGAGGAAGATGCGAATTACCCGTTTCTCATTAATAATTCTGCCAGTTCCAGCTTGGTGTGCCATTTCATTGCAGATTCGGTTTCGGATTGTAGGGAAGCTCTGTGGGCAGGAGGTTGCTGGGAGGAGGGCACGAGGCTGGGTGCAGGCAGGACCATAATTTTTTGGCTCACTGATGGGTTTGGGAAGCAGGGGTGCATTGAGGAGCTGAAATGAGCCTGTTAAAATATTTGCAGCGGAGCTGTTAGTAGTAAAACTTGCATCTGTGGATGTTTGTGTCCTGTTCCTGTAGTGCATAATTTATGGGATGTAACAGAAGTTCACAAGGTATTCCGACTGCACTGACTTCTCTGAGATCTTGAGAGTCAGAGGCAGGGTGGGAGTGTTGCTCTCCATCCTCTTGGGTCCATGGCTGGAGCTCTGAGCACCCGATTATCCTTTTTTTTTGTCTTCCTGGAATTAAACTTGCTGAGCAAAATGGAATGTTCTGTTAATTTTATCAAACCAGAGGTATCACTTTGTTTTCTTTATCCTGTCTCAGTCTCATGCTAATAGATCCATAAATGAGTTCGTCCTCTTTATTTAGAGAGAATAAAATGCGATTACGAAAAGATGCAGTGCTTTCCATTCTGAGCGACGTTAATTTTCCATCTAAGTGGATACTCATGCAAATTAAGACATGGATTTTGAACTCGACTCTTCATGTCTAATATCTACCCTTGTGTGACGATGGAAGAAGAAAAAGGGGCTCACGGGACCAGAGGGAGAGCATTAATCCTCCTCCACTAAAGCTGGAAACGAAATGTATTGCTGTCAGTTTTATAGAGAAAGAAACAAAAACTAGGAGAAATGAGTGTGTATCTGGTACTTTGCTGACCAATCCAAAATCCTAGGCTGAATGAGCCCCAAACCACAGTGGCAAAGGTTGTCATGTTAAAAAGTCCATGGCAGCTGACACTGTAATGTCTTATGGGCTGTGACTGCCTCTAACTTTTTTTTTCTTTTTTTTTTTTTTTTTTAATTTAAAGCTTTTCCCATTACAGGACTTGTTTTCTAACTGGTAGCAGAAGTTTACGTTTCCTATGTGGTGCCTGTAGTGCTAATGGAATGCTTCTTCCTAATTTATTGCTCCAAGGTGTGAGATTATAAGCCTTTGAGTGGATGAGAGGGATAAAGTTAGCTCCATTTGTGCCTGATCTATCAAATGGTCAATCTAGGTGGCTAACCCTTCTTTCCTTCAACGTTATCTATTTAAAGTGCCTTGCGTAATGTGTGCAACTTTTTAAATTTGGCTTTTAGGAATATTTTGCTTATACATAATTTACCTTTGCAGACAGTTTTGAATTCCTGGGGAGGGAGGAATGCAGCCGCGGCTCTCAAGTGAAGAAATGTTCAATCACGCTCTGTCTCCTTTTTGTGACTTTTTAAAAACATTTCACAAAATGAGGGTATTTCAGGCTTTTTAAGCCCTTTCAGTGCTATTCTCATGTTTTCAGTCTCTGGCTTGTTTCTGCAGGCTGGTGGCTGTTGCTGCAGTTCGGCTGAGCTGTCTGCAAGCTCCCCTCTATTTGCCATCAACACTTTCCTTTTTTTTGGGGGAAAGGAGGGCATTTAAGCTCTGCATCGTTGATGTCAAGGCCTTTCTCTGAGGCAGCAAGCTGAGCTTTACACTATTAAAGTTGTAAGGAGAGTATGGTACCAGTCTTGGAAGTGCTGGTGAGCTCTGTAGGCACTGAAGTGCGAGGATGCATTTGCTTTGTTTGAGACCTCTATGCTACCACGCGGATTTGCAGCAGTCCCCGTATTCATCAAAAGGAAACTATGGTTGACTTGATGCGGATGCTCAGCAAAGTGCAGATCTGTGGTTACCTTGGTGGTAGCCTTGTCCTGGCAAGTTCACTCTTGGGACAACTGAGATGGCAGCACAGCCTCATGTGTGGCTCACTTGTTTCTCCAAGGCTTTATTTTTCTTTCCCCACTGAGATAACTGAAACACAGCGGGCTTTTGTATTGCTGCTTTAGGTCCTGAGAGTAATTAATGGGTTAACAATGCTAATTCCCCTATATATGTGCAGGCTGAGAAATTCAGTTGTCCTTGGGTTTTCCTGGTGGCAGTATCCAGTTACAGCTCAGCGGCTATTGGGTAGCTCTTGGGTGCATGAAAATTTGAACTCGGTATCCCTTGCTTTCACGTGCACCCATAGTCTATCGGGCACTTTTATTTTTATAGGAAAGTCTCTGCTGAAGCATATTCTTATGCCTGGGGCAAGGCATCTTCCCAAATTCCTATTGCAGTTGCACTGGGCAATGCTCACCTGCTTGGCTCCTAAAAAATGAGTTTGGGGTGGTGGCGATGGGCACCATACTACTGTGAAATTCCTGTTTGTGTAGGGAGCCTGGGAAGCACATGAGGTAAAGCTTGGTGCAACCCAAAGGAGAAGTATGGTACATTTGGTGTTTGGCACTGATGTCTGGTGTTGGCTCTGGCTGCCGGCAGGCATGGCGTGGTGGCTGTGAGTGCCTGATTCCAGTGATGGTACCGGAGCTGTAGCATCTCCAGCTGAAATGCTGCAGGGACCGTCAGGAGGGGATGCTCTTAAGTGGTGTGCGCTGCCACAGAGCTGCCTCATCTATGCTCCCTTGGCTTCCTTCAAAATATTCCAAAGACACACACTTTTTTTTTTTTAACAACAACAAAAAAAACCTAATAGAGATGAACATTTTTGTCTGATCACTGTTGTTTTGCTGCCTCGCTGTTACGACAGACCTTAGTCCCTTCCTTAGGCTCCTGAAGCATCTTTTGAAAGTGAAAGCATGAAGCAGAGAACTGTAGAAAGGGCAGGCTTGGTGTGCTTAGTTATAGTAAGAAATTCCCATGCAGGTTTTAATCACCTTTCGTGTCTTGGAAGCAATGCAGTGGCTCTTCGTTCTCAGTTTCCAGGCTTCTTTACACAGGTGATAAATAAAGGCAAAGCCTGCTGGAGCATTTCTGATGAGCGTGCTTGCTGTTGCTGGGCAGGTCCCCTCGTGAGTGCAGGTTGGTGGCACAAAGCTCCTTCAGCCTGAATTTTGAAGGTGACATTTGGAGGAAAAAAAAAAAAAAAAAGGAAAACGACAACAACAGAAAAACCCCAAACCCCCAAAAAACCCCAAGCCCCACTGAACGAAGCATCCCCGCAAGTGTGTGTCCCTGCGGCTGTCGCCTGGATGAAGCTCTGGCACCGTGCCTGTTTGCATCAGCAGGGAGTTTGGCCTCGTGCATCCGTTCCTAGGGGGGGTATTTTAACATTTGTATTGTACCTGAGATAACTAGGGAAGTCTTTTACAGATAATTTTTATGGTTATAGATAATTTTCTGTAGATAGTTTTTGCTGTCGTCTAATGGGACAGAGTTAGTGCTGCTAAAAGCAAACACGAGAAATCTTTTTCTTTTTTTTTTTTTTAAATTGGTAATAAAATTTCCTTTCCCATGCAATCCTGTATGGATTGGCTATTTATTACGTAAATAACAGCTAAAAGAAGCTCTTCCAAGGTAACTGTAAGCCCCAAAGGTAAATGAGATCACTCCTACCCTCTCAGATAAGTGAGGTGCAAGTGTGTCTGGCTGGGTAACCGTGTCTATAGGCTCCTTCTCAATGAATTGCTGATGAAAGAAGAAACCTTCGAGCGAGGGACGCTCCGTTCTCGCAGCCTGCGCTCAAGAATCACCCCATTGATGTCCCCGACGCTTTTTGTGCATGGAAATTATTTCGAAACGGCTAACGTGCAAAACTTTGAAGTGTGATACAACAAGATAAAGTCAGCTAAAAATAGGTCTGAATAGGAAAGCCAGGCGAAAACCTGGAGTGGGGGGGAGCTGCGGGTCGTTTTACAGGCATTGTTGATAGAGTTTCAGGGTCCCGAGAAGGGAAGATGAACGTCTTTCTGTTATAGTAACAGCTGCTCTGTGTCCGTCGGGATCTAGTGTTTGCCGATCCAACTCATAATAATTAAACAAAAGAGTTATTTCATAGCAGCCTCAGTGGAGGATTTATGTTGGAATTTTATCTTTCTCCATTTAGATTTTTATTTGTCTATTAAAGAAAAATACAAAGTTAACCTCTCACCTGGACTGGGTCTTGCCCCTTGTCAGATCCAACTAATTACTACTGGGAGGAAACTAGCTATTAACTGGGCATTCAGAGTTATATTTTTAAAAAAGTCTCCAAGTTTCACTAATGCACTTGAAGAGCTCTTCAGAGATTTTGTGTCCTGAATCCCTGGGCAGTTGGGTGATTCTGCGGGGTTGTTAGTAGCTCCCTAGTATGGCTATGGAATGTGACATGCAGGTTGCTTTTCTTCTTTCCCCTTATTTTTTTAGGGATTTTTTTTCTCCCCCATTTTGAGAGCTAACAGCTAGTGTGAATAAGCAAACAGCCCCAAAGGAGTCCCAGATGCAAAGTGTAGCTCTGTCCCCACAGAGGATTTCCGGAAGATTGCACCTAGAAATAGCTGGTTTGCAACTATTTTTCATCATAATGGCACATCTTTTTTAAAAATACACCAAAACTAGCAGTCCTTGAAGATCACAGGCTTGAATTTATCCAGAGCTGAAGCATCACAAGAAGCTACCGGCTGCCCAGAGCTCCCCTCACAGGATCCTTTCCCAGGTCTTAATGGGACACATGCCTCCATGGAGCTGCCTTTTGAACCCTGTCTGTTAATTTAATGCCATTTACCCTTTTCTGAAGAACAGGCCCAGTTGGATGGTAAGGTTAAAATCCGAGCTGCACTATGTTTATATTAATAATTTCCACTGGTGAAATATGGATCTGAGACTTTCCTCATTCATTTAAGCCTCATAGTTAATAGGCAGCAGTGGAAATGTACCATGTACATGATTATTGCGGTGACCTGGTTTCACATGCATTTCTGATCTAACTTTTATTTCCAAAAAAAAAAA
>NW_010146882.1:0-284 GCF_000699245.1 Pterocles gutturalis
GGTGCCGCGGGTGTTTCCCGGAGGGTGGCCAGGGACCCCACTGCAGAAAGCAGCGTCGAGCATCGTCTGCTTACAGCTGCTCCTGAGCTGCACCCTGGTGCGATCCCCCCCAGGGACTGGGGAGCAGCCGGGCCGTGCATCTCCCCTGTGCGCTCCCCAGCGCTTCAGCAGGGACAGATTTTCACGCTTTCGTCCTTCCCAGGGGCAGCGTTGGGCTCGTGTCCCTGCAGCGTGTCGAGGACGGTGCCCAGCCACCACTGTCTGGCACAACAGCTGGGTGCCAG
>NW_010146882.1:325-2877 GCF_000699245.1 Pterocles gutturalis
CCTGCAGCGACGTCTGCTGCAGAGGGGACAGGGACGTGGGGAGCCACCTGTCCTCTGGATGCCTCTCCCTCCCTGCAGCCTCCTGAGCTTTCTACATCACAGCCCCTCGCATCTCTCCAGCCCGCGTACATGGAAGTGGCAGAGCAAGACTGGGAAAGGTCAGTGGGAGGACCAGGCGCTGCCGGCTCAACGCTGAGCCTCTGTCTTTAATTAACATCTGCCGGTCTCGCTGCCCTCCCTGCGCTTCACTCCAACTCCTCGTCTCCCCTTCCCTCCTCTATCATTACGCCCACGCCAGGAGAGACGGGGAGGGGGAAGATGGGGAAGCAGAGTCCCTGGAGCTCCTCAAAGCCACCCTCTGCAACCACCACTGCAGCAGCGGCACCATCATCCCAGGAGCATCAGCATGTCAGTGAGACCCTGGCCGAGATGCCCAGCGCTTTCCTGCCCTTGGGCTGCAAAACACCAAGGAAACCAAGAGTCCCCCTCCCAAACTAGCCAAGGACCAAGAGGAGCCATCAGTGACTGTGACTCCAGCCTTCCCTGGGAAGAACTGGGACCAGGTCCCCAGGAGCTCCAGACATATTCTGCGTCCATGGGATGCAGAGGATCCCGGGTCAGAAGGATCAGCCTTGTCCTGTTATGCTTTTGTGAACAAGAATGTCTGGCGCACACGGAAGCTGGTCCCAAGTCACCTCCAAGGCTTTGGGACTCATTCGTCCCCATCGCCTCTCCAGAATGCCAGCCCCGAGCTCAGGCCTTCGCAAGACCCCTGTGGGCACAGCCCTCATTATGCTTATGAATATGATTAATTAGGTCCAATTAACTATACTGGAATTAATGATGCGACTCACAGTTAGCTGGAGCTGCCTCTCTGTGAAGCACTTCCCCAGGGGCTCACTCCAGTCCCAGACCACCCCCAGCAGCCGCCCCAGAGACAGGAGCGCACAGATGAGCGGGGATGAAGGAATTGAGCCTCAGGGCTTGGCTGATCTGCGGGGATACAGAGCAGGGAGCTGGGGGCAGCTCCAGCATTAAATCCACAAACACGGCACATGGACTTGCCCTGTGTTCCCCCAAAAAGCAAAGGTCTAGCAAGGAGATGGAGGGGGCTCCATTACTGCTGCAGAGGTAGCCTCTGGTCTAAAAACATCTTTTCAGCTCTCCCCACGCTGCCTGCAGCCAGCCCATCCCTGCCATGGTGCATCTCCCCCAGACGCTGGCACAGACCCCATCCCGCAGCCTCAGACCCCATCCCACAGCCTTGTAAGCCCCTGCCCTGCCTCCATCGCCCTCGGGCTGCACTGTGAGGTCTCAATCCCACTTCTGCTCCGAGGGCACCAGAAACCTGTCGCTCAGGGAAAGGGGCAAAAAGCCACCCAGGAGGGGCCGGGTCCGTGCCCAGCCCCACAGCCAGCTGGGGAAGAACGGGCTCCCTCGTTCCATGTTGTGAGGAGTCTGAGCGCAAAGACAACACTTGCAGTGACCCAGGCAGGCAGGCCACAGCCTCCTGCTCAGCATCCTCACGCCAGAGCTGCGCCCTGGCCCCCCTCCATACGCTGGGATTTTCCTACAGCGCAGCCCTAAGGGCAAAACACAGCCTGTGCTGGAGGACCGAAGGAGAATTCAACCAAGCTGAGCCATCCTCTTCCCAAATGGAAATGTGCTGCTGCAGCCACAGCACGGCTGACACACCATCATCTCGCAAAGACAAACTCCTGACACGGTTCCAGGATCACAAAGACACCAAGGCTCGGGATCCTGGCTGCCGTACTATGTTCCTGCAGCTCAGATGTGCTCATCACGCCTGTGCGGGTTCTCTTCAAGCCTCCTTCCCTCCTCACATCTCCTGCGCTCCCCGAATGCCAGCATCACCCTCCCACCGCTCAGACGCTCGCGGCAGCCCAGGGAAAGTCATCCCAGGTCTGCTGCACAGTGCACAGAGTCCTGATGCCGCTGGGATGCTGCCACAGGAGATGAGCTGAGCTCCGACCACGACAGCCCGGCCTCGGGTGGCCTCTGCTGCACGTTCCAGCTGTGTTTGGGCTGCAGAGAGATTCACTTTGCTGTCTCAGGTCTCAGCACGCTGCGGCTGCCCAAAGCAGCCTCTGGTTAGTAGCAAACCAAGAAAAGTCTGAGGTTTGCTGGCGCAGGAGCTGGGAGGGAGCTGCTGCCCCTGCTGCCTAGCAAAGCCCAGAGAGATGGAGCCTGTTGGGTGCCCACGGGGCTGGGCAGAGCACAGAGCCCGCTGCCAGCAAAGGGTTAAACCACTTAGCGAGGCCACCAGCCAGGCCACCAGCGTGATAAATGCAGCCACGGGCAAAGCCAGGCTGGCGGGAAGCAGCGGGCAGGCAGCAGGCGGGCAGGCAGCGAGGACTCTTATCCTGATACGGCGCCTTCCTCCCGAGTGCGGGTTTGGAAAAACTGAGCAGGCAGGGCTGGCGCTGGAATCGCAGCCTCGCTGGCTCGGTGACACAAAGCCAGCAGAGCCCTCGCCGAAAGGACGGGCAGGCTGGGCCCAGCAGGCAGGAGGGAGTCGGGGTGCAGGCCGG
>NW_010146882.1:2968-3885 GCF_000699245.1 Pterocles gutturalis
TGGCTGCTGCCGTCGCATTCCTGGGCTCCTGCTCCACGGTGCCAGCCTGTCTGCAGCCCGCTGACCGCGGGTGGCCTGCGCCACCTGGGTCCCTGCCTGCCAACGCAGACCCCCAGAGCAGCCTGGGCATGCACAGAGCAACCCGTGCACGCGCACATCGCAGACGGGCAAATCTTCGTGCATAAATGCCGGTGATGGGTGTTGGAGACGGTGCTGGGGCAGACACGCTTTCTGCGGCTGTGTGCAAGTACATGCAACCACAAACAGCAGGAACAGAGCGCGGTGCAGGGGGGCCAGCCCCAGAGCTACGCTGCACACAGCGCACCGGCAAGCCTGGGTGCATCATACCAGGGACAATGAGATAGCCAAGGATGGTGCAAGAACAGCTTTTGCTGCTGCTACTGCAGTCTTACAGCGAGGCAGAACCAGGAATGGAGTAATCCCTCCCTTGGATCCATTTACTCAGAGCCTTCCTCTCCAGAGGACTCCTGGAAGCTTGGTCACTGCAGATGCTCAAGCCCTGTGTCAGCGAGTCCCAGAGCAGAGATCAGGAGAGTTTTCAGGGGGACCACAAGCCTGACACAAATTCAATTTTATTCAATGTCTCCATTAGTATTGGGGGTCACTAGAAATCACAGCTCTGTAAATGGGGTCAAAACTAGTAATGTCAGTGAGCTGCTGCCTTGTGCCATCTGCCAGCACGACCGGGACTCGTTGCTGGTGGCCTGGACCCTCTTCCCACACACAGAGTCTCCGTTCCAGAGACAGACACGTACATCCCGGTGTGTGCAATGCCTCAGCTTCACAAATCTCTGTCTGGGGGGAAAAACCTCTCCCTCAGCACTTCAGGGACGGCCCTGCTTTGCAGAGGAGCCGGGCACGCACCCCGGCACGCAGGGCTGATGCAAGCAGACCCC
>NW_010146883.1:0-2425 GCF_000699245.1 Pterocles gutturalis
ACCGGCCTGGCCGGCAGGATTCCTCTCCTAGGCTCGCTGTGAGGTGCAAGGAGATGCGGGAGGAGTTCGGCTGCCCTCAGGTTGTCCCGGGAGAGGAGGAAAAAGCCACAGTAGTGGAGGGATTGCTCCTCTCTGGAGACTGTGCAGGCGGGAGATGGAGGAGCGTGCAGAGCTGCTGGCTGCGGTGCTTCTCTCTCCCTTGGGTTGTTGGGTGGGTTATGGGTGGAACACACAAACGCTCTGACAGCTTATTCCCCGCTGACGTACCAGCTGGCGCATGTCTGAGACAGCTCAGCGTTCCTTCTGCTGGTGCTGCAGCCTGGCGCTGGAGTGAAAGGTTTGTCTTCCCGCAGCAGGGAGAGCTGTAAGGTAGAGCCTACAAGGTTTAGTGCTGTGCGAGAGAAGAACAGTGCTGGTCCCCATGTGCAGCTCCCATCCGATTTCACAGCCTGCACATAACTGGAGGAGTTAAGTTTGTTAAGAAGCAAACTTGCACAGTCCAAGTATCTGTCTGACGTCCACTTAACCTTACAACCTGTGTCAACTAGGACATGCCCTGTGAAGAAAATTACTGTGACTGAGATTGTTACTTTTATCTACTACTTTATGAGCTTTTGCATGGGTGGCAAGGAAGGAGGAAAGGCTCTCTTCTTCCCTCTTAGGATTCTGTGATTCAGGTCAGCGCTCTTCCAGCAGTTACCCACTTGATCTGGGAATCCACCTCCCCCTCTATCCCCCAGCCCTGGCTGCATTACCTGGATGTTGTGTCCGGATTCTGAATCAGTTCAGAATCTCAAGTTCAGCATATGCTTTTATACTACTTTTGTTGCTCGTTTTGCTTGCTGTGTGACCCTCCAATCATAGGACAAGCCATGCAGGTCACAGGTATATTTCCACTTGTTACCCACAGTCACTCTTGTGAGCTTCATGTGCTGTCTCTGCCATATGGTGACTTCTTCCCAGTTCATACTGTTCAGGGCAGCAACCTCCACTCTCCTCAGTACCACATTCACTTCCATGTCACACTGATCTCCCATCTCCTTTTTACTTGCAGTTGTTCAGCCAACACAGCCTTTAAAAAAGTCTTGTTTATACTACGGTACAGTTCACCTGGATAAGAATCTTGATAATATAAGAGTTCAAAAGGAGGTAGATTTTTATTAATTTATTCTTTTTCCCTTTCTCCCTGAGCAACAATCAGCATCATATATAAACAGACCCTAGTTATATTTTCTCTTGCAAAATAATATTTTAATGATGGATGGCCTTCGTGACAGATGTTGGACCAAACATCTGGACTTCATATAGATTAATGCAAATGATGAACAACACCAGGCAAACGTGTTCTTAGTTATCCCTATGTAGAAATACTTAAAAGGGTAATGCTCAAGTGATATACTAGCATCAAAAAGAAATACTGAAACTGTTAAAATTGCTCAGATCCTGAGGCACTCTTAAAATTACTCAAAGCCCAAGACATTTTTTAAATTCATATAGAGCACTGAAACTGTAAGTTATATATGTGGGAAAAAAAATCCACTCATCATTTCCCCATCATGCATCTTCTGGATTTAAGAATGGGCCACAGACAATGTCTCTGAAAGAAGACAGGTGAAGGATTACTTTCAGCTCCCAGTTCAGTCCTATTGGGAGAATTCTGAATTAGCATCCTGAGCAATGTTTAGCTGCCAGCCATAGAAAGAATAAAATAAGTCAGTAGCTTGCAGGTAGTAGCTCACCAACTAAGATGGGTTTGGGTCAATTTCAAGTACTCAGCAGTGCCACCACGGATATTTTTGCCAGGCCTCACCCTTCTTTCATAACATGCAAACGGTAAAGACCACTACTGAAGAAATACCTACAATTATGTCATCCCCTGTCCTGATCCCTGGGTACCTATCTGTAATCTTGTGTACCACGTTAGATTCAAAAGCCAAAGTAAAATTGGGGCTGAAGCAGCAACTGCAAAGCTACTGAAGTGGATTCTGTATGTCTACAATTGCCCCTTCCCTTGCAGTGTTTCTGTTCTATGTTTCCAGATTCTTAGTACTACACCTTCTGGTCTTGATTAAGGTGGGGTCTAAGAACTTCCGATTATGATACAGACTCTTGATGTTAAAAGAGCTCTGGAAGACAATTGCATCTTGTTCTTGTTGGAAGGTCACTGACCGTGAAGGTCAGTGCCTGCGCCTTCCCCCATTAGCTACCCCTTGTTACTGTAAGATTAATCTCTGTGTTTTTCCATCACCTTTCTTCCATTATTACTTAGAATCACTGAATCATTAAGGTTGGAAAAGACCCCAAGGATCATCAAGTCCAACCCAACACCACCCAACCCACTAACCCATGTCCTGAAGCACCACATCTACACATTTCTTGAACCCCTCCAGGGATGGTGACTCCACCACTGCCCTGGGCAGCCTGT
>NW_010146884.1:0-219 GCF_000699245.1 Pterocles gutturalis
CAGGCGTCTGCTCTCACCCTTCAGAAATCCACCTGGTTCTGTCTTCTCGCCTTCCAGCTCCCTCCCTCATTAGGGACAGCTCGCACTTCTTTTTTGGATGGTTTTTCCTCCCTAACCTTTCTCCTTGTTCTTCCCCCCTCACCCTGGCCCTGTCCCCAGTGGCTCCAGGAAACAGGACGGGTGTTTTGTACAATCCCAGAAGAGTGTGGGTTGGAAGAG
>NW_010146884.1:337-979 GCF_000699245.1 Pterocles gutturalis
CGGGGCACCCTGGGCCACTGCCTCACCCCCCGCACAGGAAAACATTTCTTCCTGATATTTCATCTAAATCTACCCTTTCACCTTGAAACCATTGCCCTTTGCACTATCACTCCATCCCCTGATCCAGAGGCCCCCCATCTCTCCTGCAGCCCCCCGTCAGCACTGGAAGGTCTCCCCGGAGCCTTCTCTTCTCCAGACTCTCCTCCCGGGCTGTAAGGACCTGCGGTGGGCTGGGGGCTGCTGGACCAGGGTGGGATGCTGGGGGTGGGATGCTGGGGCGGTGTGCTCCTTCCTGACTTGGCCTGGAACAGGGAGGGCGGAAAGCAGGGGTTTGTTGATGCGGGTTAACCGGGGAGCAGGGCAGCTGCCCCCGTCTCCTCCCACCTGTCCCAGTAATTATCATCTCTGATGATCAGGCTTTTGTGGTGAGAGGTGAACCATAGGGTGGGTTACACAGGGGTGGGATTGCTGCCCCCCTTGTCGCCTTGGAAGAGGCTGAAATCTTTGAGTAGGGTGGTTTCGTAGCTCATTGGTGCAGCAGTGCTGCTTCGGGTAGAGAAACGTGGAGAAAAGCAGTTCAGCTTCTGGGTGCCACCAGCACTGGGTTCTAACCGTTGTTTTAGGGCAGTGATGGAGCAGGAG
>NW_010146884.1:1149-1506 GCF_000699245.1 Pterocles gutturalis
TTAGCAGCCTGTGGTGACCGAGCTGTGGCCTCTGGTTGTGGCTGGTCAGTGGGAAGGAAACGTACGTGGGGTGAGCACCAGCTCCCGGCGGGACTGGGGGGAGTGTGGGGAGTGGGCTGAAAGCAGCATCCCCTCTGCAGCGACCCAAAATCCGGGCTGGGGAGGGAAAGGAGATCTCACCCGCCGTGTTCACAGCGGAGTACGGGGTCAGTGTGCTGGTGGCTGGAGGGTACAAGCCGAGGTGTGTCCCAGAGGCAAGAGGAATTTGTCACCTTGGTGCTGAGCTCAGAAGGCCCCAAAGCAGAGATGTGGCAGAGAGGGGAGGGGGGCATGGGGATGGTGGGATGGGGCTGGAGA